>NC_056733.1:679942796-680230296 GCF_019279795.1 Protopterus annectens
TTTAGTAGACCTATGTTAGCTTGTTTAAATGCCCAAAGACACTAAAGTTATGTGCTTACCATTATGTCAGATCTTCATAATCCACATCCATGGTAGACATGAACAGTCACAGCTGGCTGTCACAATCATCTTGGCACCTACCAAGCTCTCTCAAGCACAAAGACATTCCCTCATTTCCATAATGCACCAACTGACCATGTCTTTATCACATTTATCTCAGGTATAGTTGGGTTGATCTCTTTATAGAGGCATAGGGGTCCGAATGGAGAGATAAGTCAGCAAGCAAAGGAGAGTAGTATTGCTGAAATGGAATACACCTTCAAGTCTTGGTGAGTACCTTCACATGGTGGACCCTGTTTTTCACAAGATCTCACCAAGATGACACTGATATATAGACTGTATTTATATAGTATATATCATAGACAGAATTAGGTCAAACATTAAAAAAGATAGCTGGGTGGACAAGACCCAGTATAAAAAAATGCTCAATCCTGGTAGGTGCACTAATGCCAGGACTGGACTTGTAGAAGGAAGGAGCAGTCCACAAAAATCACAAAAACTGGTAGGCCAAAGAAAAGCCATAAAGAAGATAGAGCGGACTATTGAGGATAAGAAAGAAATTATTTATTGTTACTATTATGCAAAAAGCCCAGAATTTCTAGACACAAGATATACAAAAAGATTAAGAGAGAAATTAGAGGAAAGAAAAATACTTCCACAAGAAAAACTGTCAGAAGCCTCAAATAAAAATGTTTGTTCGTTAATACATCAGATTTGTGAAAAACATTATACAGACCAAGAAACGTTGATCTGTTTGGAAAAAGAAGCATCTAGGGAAGTGCAAAAATATAAACAACAAAACCTAGAATTTTTTGAAAAGTATGAAAAAGAAATATGGACATGGGAGAGAAAGAGAGATTTGATATGGTGCAATATTTATGCAAAGGTGAAAGCCAAATTAATCAATATAAAGAAGGCAGTCCCAACAATATTCAAAGAGAAATACAGGCAAAGGCATCCAGATATGGAAATTTGCACAGTAAAAAATAATATTACAAAGAGGGACTGCAGAAAAGAAGATTAGTAAAGTAGAACTTAAAAAATAGAAGTTGAAGTTATGGAGTGCCTGTGAAGTGAAGGATTTGATGTCGAAGGTCTAACATAGGTTACATCACAGCATGATGGAACGAGTCACCAAAGTAAGGAGAAACAGGAAGATCAGGAGACATCTGAAGAAGAAATATGGACATACAGGAAAAAGAATCCAGACATGGAAAACTTTACAATGCAAAAAATAAGAAGACAAAGCAAAAAGTAGAAAAGGAGATTAGTAATGGAAAAGTTAAAGAAATAGGAAACTGGGGTTATGACGTACCTGCAAAGTGAAGGATTCAGTGTAGAAAATCTAATTCAGAAAGCGCCACAACAGGATAGAGCAAAAGTTAAGGAGTGATAGGCCAGTGAGTTCCCATATGATAGAGCAATGGATGGCACAGAATGAAACTGAAGAGAATGTGCCACAGGAAGATTCTATAGAACTTTCTTTAGAATGCCCACAGGAAATGGAAAACAAAAAATGTGCCCTCAGTTTAGAAGAAAATGAGCTAAGAGAAGAGTTGCTTGATTTAATAGACATAGATCAATGAAAGAAATAGCCTGCAGAAGGTCAATAAAACCCAAAAAGTCAGAAGCTTGATAAAATAAGAAGTTATGTACTCACCATAACGTTCCATCTGAGTAGGTATCTTCATTTGTCTGCAACCTGTGGGATACGGATCCGATCTCGGATCCGAGCCAGCAACTTCTAACATAGCATAGATCCGAGCTCCTAGCTCCTCCCCCTTACCCATAATCCCCTGCCTCCCCTAACTGACCTCAGAACAAGTTTGCCCCATAGCACAACAGATAACAGGTGTCCCAATGGGAACATATGCTAATAACACAAGAGCGATCCAATCGGTCAGGGGGAAGGAGGGGGGGATGGTTTCAGACAAATGAAGATACCTACTCAGATGGAACGTTATGGTGAGTACATAACTTCTTAATCTGAAGTAGGAACTTCATTTGTCAGCAACCTGTGGGACAGAGTCCCCAGCTGCCTAAGTCTTGGGTGGCCTTCATGGAAGGATATTCCGGAGCACCGCAGAGCCAAAGGACGCTCTACCTCGGGAAACATCTATTTTATAATGGCTGATAAAGGTGTGAGATGAAGCCCAAGTGGCTGCGGAACAAATGTCATCCAGTGGAACCCTAGCTTGAAAGGCTGCAGAAGTGGCAACGGCCCTAGTAGAATGAGCACGGACTCCTTGAGGTGCAGGCCTTCCTGTACTCTGATATGCTAACAGAATACAACTCGAGATCCATCTAGAGAGAGAAACCTTAGAAATTGATTTTCCGAAATTACTTTTGGCAAAGGAGATAAACAACTGATCGGATTGCCTATGACCAGCAGTTCTGTGGATATAAAAACGTAATTGTCTGTGTACGTCCAAGGAATGAAGCTTGTACTTTCCTTTGCTATGAAAGTTGGGGAAAAACACTGGGAGATTGATGGATTGATTGATGTTCGCTTCTGAAGATACCTTAGGTAGAAAGGACGGGTTGATTTTGAGGTAAACCCTATCCGGGTGAAAAACCAAATATGGTGGTTTGACACAAAGGGCTTGCAATTCCGATACCCTTTTGGCTGAAGTTATGGCCACCAAAAAGGCTGTCTTCCAAGAGAGAAGTTTGAGATCAACCGTGGCAGCCGGTTCGAATGGGGTACCAGTCAAGGCCTGCAAGACTAAGGATAAATCCCATGGAGGTACCACCTCTTTAACTGGAGGCCTAAGGAGGAAGGTACCCTTGAGGAAGGTCTTACACAGTTTGGAAGTGATAATAGGACCAGACTCTTGCCCCACATGGTAGTATGGGATTGCTGCCAGCTGTACCTTGACTGTGGAAGAACTAGCCCCCTGGTGAAAGAGAGAGGTCAGAAAATCTAGAATTGATGATATTGGGGCTGTAAAAGGGTCTAAACGATGGTGTTTTGCCCAAATGGTGAAGCGTTTCCACTTACTCCGATAAACCTTCCTGGTGGAAGGCTTGTGAGCTGCTACAAGAATGGCTTTGACCGGTGATGAGATCCCGGGAGTCCTTATGAGGAGTGGAACTGGAGCAACCAAGCCGTCAGCTTGAGGTTGACCAGGTTCGGAGTTGGAAGACCGAGAGGATGAGAGATGAGATCCAGAATGGGATCCAGAAGCCATGGTGGATATACTAGGTGAGACCATAGGTAAGGGAACCATGTCTGACGAGGCCAGAATGGGGCAATGAGGATCATTCTGCTCCCCAGCTGCCTGGCTTTCTGTAACAATTTCAACATCAGGGGTAGAGGAGGGTAAGCATAAAGCAGACCGGGAGGCCAAGCATGAACTAGAGAGTCTCTCGGGGACTTCCCCGGAGGGGGGATCAGAGCGAAGTAATCGTTGCATTTCGTGTTTGAAGGAGAGGCAAAAAGATCGCAACAAGGTCGCCCCCATCGGGCAAATACTTGCTCTGCCACTCGGTGGTTGAGAGACCACTCGTAAGGAGTCAGGATAGTATGACTGAGCCTGTCCGCTAAAATGTTGGACCGTCCCGGAATGTGCATTGCTATGAGAAAGCGGTTGGTGGAAATCGCCCATTCCCACACTCTCATGGCCTCGCGGCAAAGGGGGTAAGACCTGGTTCCCCCCTGTTTGTTGATGTACCAGACTACCGACATGTTGTCTGTCTGTACCGCAATTGTCCCTACCGGAAGAGAGTTGTGTAGTGCTTGCAACGTCAAAAGCACTGCTCTCATCTCTAGGACGTTGATATGCAAAGAGGTCTCTACGTCGTTCCACGTGCCTTGGACTGTTCTGCCTGAAAAATGCCCCCCCACCCCAGGCAAGAAGCGTCCGTGGTCACTGTGTTGACTGGTGGAGGTAGTGAGAAGGGACGGCCCGTGTGGAGGTTGGGAGACTGGAGCCACCACAAGAGCGATTTTCTTCAAACCTTGCTTAAGGAAACGGGGTGAGACAGAGGGTTGCAAGACAGGGACCATTGTACCAGGAGGGTCCACTGTAGAACCCTCATGTTCAACCGGGCCAATGGTAGCAGAGGGATTGCAGCCGCCATAGATCCTAGGGCCCTCAGAATCAATTCCGCCGAAGGAGTTTGCAGATGAAGAATGGCCTGCACATGTAACATCAGGTTCCGAAGTCAATCTGGAGTCAAGAACGCAAGCATCTGTCTGGAATCCAGTCTTGCCCCTATAAAATCTAGCATCTGTGTAGGGATGAGAGAGGATTTGGTCATGTTGATGGTTAATCCTAATAGTGGAGCCAGACCGAGAAAATAGCCCCTGCCTAAGCAAAGTAGATGCCTTGTTGGGGCTGTGAGGAGCCAGTCATCCAGGTATGGAAAGACCTGAATTCCCTGGAGTCTCAGGTGGGCTGCTACTACAGCTAGGACCTTGGTGAACACCCTGGGGGCTGAGGTGAGACCGAAGGGGAGGACCCGGAATTGAAAGTGACTGGCTCCCAGCCGGAAGCGGAGAAACCTCCTGGAACACCTGTCCACTAGAACGTGATAGTACGCATCCTTGAGGTCTATAGAGCACATCCAGTCGTCCTCCTGCAATAAGGGGAGGACGGATTGCAACGTGACCATTCGGAACTTTTGTTTGGGTACCGCCAGGTTTAGGAAAGAGAGGTCGAGGATGGACCTCAAGTCCCCCATCTTTTTTGGCACCAGAAAGAACCTGGAGTAAAACCCTGATCCGACTTGATCTGAGGGGACGGGCTGGATGGCTCTTTTTTGTAGAAGCTGCTGAATCTCTGCAGCGGCCGCCTTCTTTTGACTGGGTGGGACGTCGGGAAGGCTTCTGATTCTGGGGTTGGCTATGAAGGGAATTAGATAACCTCTGGATATAATGCGAAGCACCCAGCGATCTGTTGTTATGGACTCCCATTTTGCCAGGTGCTTCGAAACCCCCCCCCCCCGACTGCCTCCAGAGTGGAGCAGTCAGGAAACCCCTCAGGGGTTCTGCGTGGGCCTCTCAGAGAAAGGTTCTCTGGACCCAAAATTCCTCGGACCCCCTCTGCCTCTGGAGCGGTGTCCTCCCTGTCCTCCTCTGCCACGAGAGGACTGGTTGTCCTGAGCAGACTGAGATTGATGCGATTTTCGGAACCACATCTTCTTCTGACCCTTTTGGTTCTTGGAAAAGGACCTCTGGGGCGCAGAGAAGTGGACTCCGATGGCAGACAAGGTCTTCCCGTCTTTCTCGCTCTGGACAAGAGTGTCGCGAACGGTTTTGCCGAACAGTGCAGAACCATCAAAAGGGGCATTCGCGAATGACGCCTTAAAGGGTTCCGAGAAGTCACAGTGACGGAGCCAGGCCTGTCTCCTCATGACAAGCCCAACTCCGCCTGCTCTAGCGGCTCCCTCTGTAGCATGAGACAATAGCCGCATAGAGGTATTAGAGATAGAGTGGAGGGTGGCCATTCGGGAAGAGTACAAATCCTTGTCTCCCTCCGACATGGACCCCGGGGGGGAAGCAGCGTATTCCTTAATTAGATCCCGCTGCATACTAATAACGTGTGCCATATAGTTCAAGGCCCTCATAGAGAAGGTCGCTGAACTGAAGGCCTGCTTCCCTAGATGGTCCATCGCGCGAGACTCCTTGCTCGGAGGATGAACCGTGGGGCTCTCCTGAGCCAACTCTTTCTTAGTGGCTGCAGCCACCAACATGGCATCCACAGGGGGACCTCTGCTCCAATGTGATCTCTCTGCAGGGGGGGCTCAAAATTTTGTCTGGGTGCTTGGGAATCAGCTCTACGGTGTCCGGTTCCTTCCAAGCCCTAGAGAATATGAGATCCACCAGGGGGTTGGGTGGAGGGGACACCCAAGAGGTAGATGGTCCTGCCTCAAATGCCTCAAGGAATACGGACTTGTCAGAGGAAGCCTTGGGGGCAGACCCCCCACCTCTGATTTTGAGCATTTCCATGATGTCTCCAAAGGAGACATCCTCAGGGGGTGATCTCGGGGAGCCTTCCCCTTCATCCAAGTCTGTATCTTCTGTGAGACTCTCAGGGGAGTCTATGTGCCTCCTTTTGCACTTTTCCTTGTGGGGAATCTCCTTGGGGGGGCTGTCCGAGGAGTCCTCATGGGCTGTAACCTGTTCCACTGGAACTCCTAAAGGCGCTGAGGCAGGCTGCCCAGGGGGCAGGATGAGGGGAGCCAGGACCAGATGAGAAGGAGTGCAGGAAGGAGCTGAAGCCAGGACCGGAGGCCTGGAAGCACTCGACAGTGCCCTCTCCACTGCAGCGAAAGCCGAGGGGGAGCCGCTCTCAGACGGATCCGAGATCCGACTCCCACTCGGATCCGAAGCGGGGATCGGACCCGGCGCCGAGAACGTCGGATCCGAAGGACCAGTGTGCTCCGACCTGGATGGAGATGAAAGCACACCGAATCCCTCGGATCCGAAGCTCGGCCCACGGCTTCGAGAGGTCGGATCCAAAAGACTCGAGGGAATAGTCGGAGCCGACGTGTCCAGCACGGTCGGCTCCGACCTACCCCCGGATCCAACGTGGCTTGGCTCCGAGCACTCCGAGCCCGGAATACGGGTCGGAGAAGGAGCTATAGGAGCAAAAAAGGAGGTCAAGCTCCCCCCCAGAGGGGGGGAGGCAAGAGCACTCCCATCTGCATCTGGGCCTGGATGAATCTCCTCATCATCCGGTCCATATCCGCATCAGACATGCTAAAAGTGGACCTCGACGAGGCCACCGAGGCAGACCTGGAGTGTCGCCTCGATGACCTTGACGGGGACCGGATCACCTCCTCCTCGGGTCCCGGGGAGAAACAAGGGGATCGGATCCGAGGAGGAAGAGACCGAGAAGACTTGGACGGGGAAGCCCTCTTGGCGGGCGGGGCCGATGAAGAGTCCTCGGCCTGCCGCTTAAGGTGCTTCTCCCGCCGCTTCTCTTTCCTGGCCTCCCTATCCTCCAGAGCCGAAGCGGGAGGTTGAGTCCCGGTTGGAGGAAGGGAGGCAGGGGTGACCTCTACCGGGCGGGTAGCGGGCACCGAAGCACCGGAGGCCGAAGCAGAGTCTGTGGGTAGAAGGCCCGCCAGAACTAGCTTCGACCTTCGATCCTCAAGTGCCCTGGGGTTGAACGCCATGCAAATCGTGCACCCCGAAGAGAGGTGTTCAACCCCAAGGCACCTAACGCACCGAGTGTGGCCATCAGCCGGTGAAAGCTTGTGACCACACTCGGTGCATTTCGAAAAAATTGCCTTAGGGGCCTCCGATATATTGTAGGAAAGCACACTCACTAGGCCCCTAATTCAGTCACACACACACGCTACGACCAGTGGGGGAGGGAGAATTATACTTAAATTAAAACAAATATGTTATAAATATAAAAAGGAGAAAGCGTAAACCTATCACACACACAACCAGTCACTCAGAAGAAAAAATACAAAAACTTTTTTTTCTCACAAAACGCCAAGAGCTCTGAACCTAGCTGTTGCTTGAAGAGCGGCATACTAGATCTGAGGTCAGTTAGGGCAGGCAGGGGATTATGGGTAAGGGGGAGTAGCTAGGAGCTCGGATCTGTGCTATGTTAGAAGTTGCCGGCTCGGATCCGTACCCCACAGGTTGCTGACAAATGAAGTTCCTACTTCAGATCAAATGAACACAGTAATTAGGACTGTCCATAGAGATAGAGATCCATGTGATATAACAGAAGTAAACAGGGTATATTACTGTGCAGCTAAATTAATAACTGATAAAGTTCTACCATAAGAACACAGGGTAGTGAGGGAAAGGAAGGGGAGAAATCAAATACCATCATAGAAGTATCAAACAGAGAAAACTATAAAGCAATTAAGACAAGAAGTGTCACTGTTAGAAGAGTAGAGAAGAGGGAACAGATCAACAAAAATGCTTAGAAAAATGAACGTAATAAAAGCAATGAGCAGTATTAGAACAGATCAGGATCTATCATGCACTATCACAAATAACAAACTAAAAATCTCAGCACAGATGGAAAAACTTAGAAGATACACAGATAAATATAAAGGAAAAGTGTAAAATATGCAATTTACTGATGACCCAAAATGCTTTATAGAGAACTGGGAAACAAGGTAAAAGGAATTGAAAGACCACCAAAAAAAAAAAAGAAGAAATAGATATATTTTGGAGGGAAGGAGGACAAGGAGACCTGCTGGTGGAATGAGGAAGTACAGGAGAGTATGCAGAGAAAGAGGTTGGCGAAGAGGTGGGATTGTTAGAGGGATGAAGAAAGTAGACAGGAGTATAAGGAGATGAGGCATATGGTGAAGAGAGAGGTGGTGAAAGCTAAGGATAAGGCGTATGGAATGTTGTATGAAAGGTTGAACACTAAGGAGGGAGAAAAGAACCTGTACCGAGAGGGACCAAGCTAGTAAAGATGTGCAGCAGGCAAGGGTGATAAAGGATAATGAGGGAAACGTACTCACAAGCGAGGAGAGTGTGTTGAGCAGATGGAAAGAGTACTTTGAGAGGCTGATGAATGAAGAGAATGAGAGGGAAAGAAGGTTGGATAATGTAGGGATAGTGAATCAGGAAGTGCAACGGATTAGCAAGGAGGAAGAAAGGACAGTTCTGAAGAGGATGAAGAATGGAAAGGTTGTTGGTCTAGATGACATACCTGTGGAAGCATGGAGGTGTTTAGGAGAGATGGCAGTGGAGTTTTTAACCAGATTGTTTAATGAAATCTTGGAAAGTGAGAGGACGCCTGTGGAGTGGAGAATATGTGTTTTGGTACCTATTTTTAAGAATAAGGGTGATGTGCAAAGCTGTAGTAACTACAGAGAAATACACAGCATGAAGTTATGGGAAAGAGAAGTGGAAGCTAGGTTAAGAAGGGAGGTGATGATTAGTGAGCAGCAGTGTGGTTACATGCCAGAGAAAGAGCACTACAGATGCGATGCTTGCTTTGAGGATGTTGATGGAGTAGTATAGAGAGGGTCAGAAGGAGTTGCATTGTGTCTTTGTGGACCTAGAGAAAGCATATGACAGGGTGCCTAGAGAGGAGTTGCAGTAGTGTATGAAGAAGTCTGGAGTGGCAGAGAAGTATGTAAGAGTGGTACAGCATATGTACAAGGGTAATGTGACAGTGGTGAGGTTTGCGGTAGGAGTGACAGATGCATTTAAGGTGGAGGTGGGATTACATCAAGGATCAGCTCTGAGCCCTTTCTTATTTGCAATGGTGATGGACAGGTTGACAGATGAGATCAGACAGGAGTCCCTGTGGACTATGATGTTTGTGGATAACATTATGATCTGTAGTGAGAGTAGGGAACAAGTGGAGGAGACCCTGGAGAGGTGGAGATATGTTCTATAGAGAAGCGGAATGAAGGTCAGCAGGACTAAGATGGAATATATGTGTGTGAATGAGAGGGAGGATAAAGGAATGGTGAGGATGCAGGGAGTAGAGGTGGCGAAGGTGGATGAGTTTAAATACTTGGGACCAACAGTTCAGAATAATGGTGAGTGTGAAAGAGAGGTGAAGAAGAGAGTACAGGCAGGATGGCGTGGGTGGAGAACAATGTCAGGAGTGATTTGTGACAGATGGGTACCAGTAAGACTGAAAGGGAAGGTCTACAAGAGGGTAGTGAGACCAGCTGTTTTAAACTTTCATTTAAAGGCTCACTGTTGCTTTTCAGCTGTGAGAAACATTTCTGCAGTTTGTTTCCCACCCTACCTCCCTGTTGGTATAGTGTTTTTATAGTTGGTGGCTTTGCAGTTGCCGGCCCCTAGTGTAAATTTGATCTGGGACCCTCCTCCCAGTCTAGTGTCATTACCTCATTCTACCCAGTACAGGGAGAACATTTGAGAAGGCCAATCAGCTTAGTTTCTGCTACTCCTTTCTCTCTTTCCACTAAAAAAAAAAAACTTTTTCTCAGCTTGTTTCCTGCCTTTCCTGTGGGTAGTCTAGCCTGGATATAGATTTGCTGTGTCCAGGACTATTTGTAGGCTTCTAGGCCCCCAAGCCTTTCTGTGTTGGAGGGAAGCCTTCTAGCTTAATTTTGTTTCTTAGAACTAGCCAGTTTTTTGTTTCAGCACTTGTTCAGAACTTATTGTAAGCACTAAATAAGCTACAAATTACTACAGCACTCAACTTTCCTCACTGTCCAGAGGAAAACAGTTTCTAGTACTTAACAAATAAGCACCTATCCAGGCATGTCTAAGGGTCAGCCCCCAGTGTTTTCTCCTGTCTACCTGATGAATCTGGGCATCTTAGGGCAATGCAGTAATTGCCTCATGTACACAGACAACCCTCTCCTCCTACCACCCAATACTACAACCTGTGAGAGATGCACTTATATAGCCAAACTGGAAGCAAAACTCTCTTCACCCAAGACTGGACTAGACAGTCAAGAGGAGAAGGTAAACACTTGCACCACACCACACTCAAGCACATAATCCCTCAAAACCTACACCACCAAAACACACACATAGAAACACAAAACACAGACCTACATTCGCAGAGGCTCTCAGTAAAAACCTGCCCAAGCAACAGGGACCTCCAAAGCAGAAACACAAGCAACCTCCACCCCCAACACAACCCAAATGACACATAGCCCACAAACTCAGTGTGCCACTCAACCACAGCCCATAAGGCATAACAACGTACTCAACACTCTAATCATAGGTGACTCTATAGTCAGGCATACTGATGTTCCACTCACCAGGCTAAACAAGGAGAAAGTTACTGTCAGCTGCCTGTCGGGTGCCAGGATCCGCCACATAATGCATGCACTCAGGTCACTCCACAACAAGTACAAATATGACTCTGTCCTTGTCCATGTTGATGTGAATGACCTGAGACGTACCTCCTTGGACTACATGAAAAGGGACATGGAGAAGCTGTCCGATCCTGTAGCCCAGGCAGGTATGACCCTAGCCCTGAGTAGCATCCTGCCATCACCCAGAATGATACCACAGTACAAGGACAAAATGATTGACTTCAACAATTGGCTAAGCTTCTGGTGTCATTCTAAGGGGATCCAGTATCTGTCTGCCTGGGATGACATGATCGACAAGCCACGATGCTTTGCCAGAGATGGCCTTTACCTGTCGCCCCTGGGATTACGGATACTGGCTAAGGCTTTAGCCACACCTATAGTGCCTTTTTTAGGCAAGGTTCAAATGACAAATTCACCACCCTAACAGGTACAGACAAGAAGAATCTGAGGGTATTGCTACTCAATGCTAGAAGTCTAAACCTCAAAATGCACTCTCTCGAGACACTCCTTAAAATGGAGAACATCGACATCTGTGCAGTGACAGAGACCTGGTTCAAGGCTCCAGAGAGTACCCCTGCATTACCAGGCTATAATTCATACCACACCTTTCGGCCACCTAACCTGGACCAAAACGGTAAAGGCTGAGGCATGTCCATATTCATTAAGGATATCCACACCTCCAGGCTAGTTGCTCAGCATAATGCATCCAAGATTATCCAAGTGCAACTAACTCTGGGCAAGACCACAATCCAAATTGTAGCTTGCTACAGATCCCCCACCATGCCCCAGGATTCCCACTCCTCATTTCTTAATACACTGGAAAATATTAGGGTACAACTTAACACCCTAATAATGGGCAATTTCAACTAACCTACCATTAACTGGGAAAACTACTCATGTACCAACTCTTGTGCTCAACGTTTTCTGGAATTCATAAATTCCAATGCCATGGATCAACTTATCCACACCCCCACCAGGGGCAGTAATATCCTAGACCTTGCTATTACCAACATGGGCAACCGGTGCTCCACACCAGAGGTCAATTCCTCGTTGGTCAGATCCGACCATAAGCTAATCACCCTAGACATCCACATCCCTCCCCCACCCCCCATTAGGGAAACCACAGTAAAAAATTTCTCCAAAGCCAACTTCGCGCTTCTTAAGACAGAAGTGGCAAACTTCACGACACCCATGCTGACGGACAATAGAGGTATGACTGCTGAATCCTACACAAATGCACTTTATAAGAACTTACATGAGTGCATAGATCATGCAATCCCTAACAGAACCAAGATGCTATCCTCCAAAAAAAGAAAGCCAATCTGGTGGTCCCCTGCCATAAACAAACTCTACAACAGAAGAAAGAAACTGTTGCAAAAAAAGAGTAAAATCCCATGATTGGAGAAACTCCCTGGTCAGCTTCAGTAAGAAGCTGAGATCCCTCATAAAATCCTCCAAAGCTAGTTATGAAAATAAAATCGCCACTGACTCTAAAGACAACCACAAAGCATTCTATAGCTTTGTCAAGAATCTCAATGGCAACACACAGATCTGCAATGAGTTACAGCACAATGACACTAAATATACAGAACCAACAGATATTGCCAACATCCTGGTAGATAGGTTCAGTGCTAACTTTACCCCTCTGTCATCCCCTAAAGGGCCCCTCTCTATACCAGAAGAATGCAAAGTTCCTGTAATCACGGCTATCCAAAGCCAAGAACACAGCATCACTGAGACCTGACGACATCCCAGGCTGTGTTCTACATGAACTACAGAATGAACTGGCACCCCACCTAAGTACCATGTTCAATCATAGCCTCACCTCAGGCTATGTGCCCACTGAATGGTGCACAGCGACAGTTATCCCACTCCACAAAGGAGGAGCCACCACAGACCCCGGAAACTACCGCCCCATTAGCCTAACGAGCCTGGTCTGCAAGGCTATGGAGCATATCATCATGGAACTTATAAACAATGACATTGGTAATCTCCAAACTCAGGACCCCACCCAGTTCGGGTTTGTAAAAGGCAGATCATGTCTCCTAAACCTGATAGACTTCTTTGAAGCAGTCACCAAAGCCGTAGATGAGGGTAAGGTGGTTCACACAGCCTATCTAGATCTCGCCAAGGCTTTTGATACCATCCCCCACTCTGGAATTATAGATAAACTCACTAAACTAGGTATAAATCCCTATGTCACAAGATGGGTTGCCAACTGGCTCACTGACAGAACCCACACTGTGAAAGTAGCAGACTCCAAATCTAGCTTCAGACCAGTGACAAGTGGAGTGCCACAGGGTTCAGTCCTGGGTCCTCTCCTGTTTGGTATCTACTTCTCTGAAGTACAGGCCAACACAGAAGGTCTTTGGCTAATGAAGTTCGCAGATGACTGAAAACTAGGAGCCATAATCAAAACTCCAAAAGATGTGGACATCCTACAAAAGGGCCTTGCTGAGACAGATGCCTGGTGTCAAAGCCATGGCCTCAAGCTCAATGCCAAAAAGTGCATTGTCATTCCTTTTGGTAAAAACTCAGTACCCATGAACTACCACATAGGTGGTAGTCTACTTAACACCGAAAGTGTGATAAGACACCTTGGGACCCAGGTGGACAGTAGTCTCTCCTTTGATAATCACATCACCACAGTAGTCAGGAAATCCTTCTATGTGGCACACCTCATCACAAAAGGTTTCTCATCCAGGAAAAAAGAGGTCATTCTTCCCCTCTACTCATCACTCATTAAACCTATTATAGAGTACAATGCCCCTTTTGGTATGTACCTCACAAGACATGTACAACAACTGGAAAGGCCACAGAAATACCTCACAAAGAGGATTACCGGCCTCAAAGAGATGCCCTATGCAGACTGTGTCAAAAAACTGCAGCTTTACTCCATTGCATATCGCCTACTCAGAGGCGATCTCTGCCTAACACACAAAGCTATGTCAAACCCAGAACTTTTAGACATGCTCCACTTAAAGAAATCCAAATCCCTATGAGCTACACGCTCTAGGGACCTAAACCTCATCACCACAATAAACAGAACATGCTGGAGGGATAGATTCCTGTCCAAGAGACTTCCCATACTCTGGAACAAACTACCTATCTATATCAAACAAAGCTCCTCATTAGCACTCTTCAAGAAAAATCTTGATGATTGAATGGGAGATAGGAAATTCACCCCGGGGATCACTTCTGTGGCTCTGCTTGACAGTGGCACAGGAAAATAATTTTCTTGGGTGGCGAATGCCAGGGTACCTTTGGCTAGGCTTATATAGGCCCTAGGGCCAATAGCCTAGTACCTACCTATGAACCTATGAAGCTATGTTATATGAGTTGGAGATGGTGGCATTGATGAAAAGACGATGTCAGAGATGGAGGTGGCAGAATTAAAGATGTTAAGATTTTCAGTGGGTGTGACGAGGATGGCCAGGATTAGGAATCAGTAAATTTGAGGGTCAGCTCAGGTTGGATGGTTTGGAGACAAAGCCAGAGAGGTGAGATTGCATTTGTTTGGATATGTGCTGAGGAGGGATGCTGGGTATATTGGGAGAAGGATGCTAAGGATGGAGCTGCCAGGTAAGAGGTAAAGAGGAAGGCCTAAGATAAGGTTTATGGATGTGGTGAGAGAGGACATGCAGGTGGTTGGGGTGACAGAGCAAGATGCAGAGGATGGGAAGAAATGAAAACAGATGATCCACTGTGGCAACCTCTAATGGGAACATCCAAAAGAAGAAGAAGATTTATGAAGATCCTGTGGAACATA
The DNA here is from genome assembly GCF_019279795.1 of Protopterus annectens. Classification (NCBI taxonomy): domain Eukaryota; kingdom Metazoa; phylum Chordata; order Ceratodontiformes; family Protopteridae; genus Protopterus; species Protopterus annectens. The sequence continues at coordinate 679,957,363 of NC_056733.1, forward strand.
ACAAAGATGCTAAACACTCACACTCACCATTACTCTGAAATAGGAAATAAACCCCGGGGATCACTTCTGTGTCTCTGCTCATCAGTGGCACAGGAAAATAACTTTCTTGGGTGGCATAAGCCAAGGAATCTTGTTGGCTAGGCTTGCATAGGCCCTTGGGCCGATGGCCTAGTACCTAACTATGAACCTATGAACCTATAAACGGATAGAAGAAGTAAAAGAAAAAAAAAAGAAGTTTAAAGGTATAGGATATGAAATGGGATGAAGTAACAGAGAGTTTAAAACAAAGTTAAGAAAAGTCTCTAATTGGAAAGCCCCAGGCACAGATGCAGTACCTAACTTCTGGTTAAAAATATTAACATCTTTGCAAGAAGATTTAGCTATGAGTAAGAACTATTTATATGCGCACCACGAACAGACACCAACCTAGCTAGCAGCAGGAAGAAAAAACAATGCTCCTACTTAAGAGTGAACCTGCACTAAAAATTATAGACCAATAACTTACCTTCTGACAATGTATAAACTATACACTGGAATTGATGCCAAAAGAGTTTATAGTAATTTAAAAGAAAACTCGATTATGGCAGTAGAACAAAGGGCAATAAAAGAAAGTCATGTGGAACAAAGGAGCATTTGTTGTTAAATAAAGTCAAAGTGGAGAACTGTAAAAAAGGGAAGAATCTAATTATGGCATGGATTGACTACAGAAAAGCATTTGATAGTATCCCACATTCATGGATAAAAAGAGTGCTTAAAAATGTGTAAGATACACCCTACACTGATCAACTACATTACAGTGGCCATGAAACAGTGGCACACCACTTTGCAATTAAGTCATGATAAAGGGCAAATTATTATCCCAGTGATAAAAATTCAAAGGGGGATATTCCAATGTGACTCTTTGTCACTGCTGCTATACTGTCTTCCCCTTAGTGCATTATGTTTTCTACTTAACAGCTTAGGGCATGGCTATAATTTAGTTCCTAAAAACAACAAAGTGTAAAGACTTCTCATCTTCTCTTTGTCAATGATTTAAAACTGTATAGCTCATCAGATGAGGAACTGAAAGCACAACTGCAAGTTGTCAAAACTTTTTCAGATGGTATAAGAATGTTATTTGGCCTTGATAAATGTGCAAAAGCAACCTTTAAAGCAGGAAAACTGCAGCACCAATAAATCATCATTTTGGGACGAATGTGATATAAAAGAATTGAGCAAGAGTAAGTGTATAAATATTTGGGAATTGATGAAGGATCAACAATAAAACATGAACAAATGCAAATAAAACTCAGTAAGGAATACTTTACAAGACTTAAATTAATATTGAAAACAGTGCTGACGTCTAGGAACAAAATTCAAGCTATAAACCAATTTGCTCTTCCTGTCCTAATTTACAGTTTTGGAGTGACTGACTGGCCCCAAAACATGTTGGATAGATTAGATAGGAAAACAAGAAGGATGCTTCATGCTCACCAAATGATTTATAAAAGTCAGTGCATACCAAGATTATATATTCTGCGTTCTGAAAGAGGGATGGGCCTCCTTGAAATTGATTACATATACAGATCTGCAATTGTAAGCTTTATTCGACAGAGCCACTGGGAACTAAGGTCGGGTGGCACAATGTCAGGGTAATCCTATGGGCTACGCTTGTAAAGGTTCCAGGGCCATTAGCCTAGTACACACCTATGAACCTATGAAGGGGAAGGTGGGCAGGTATGCTGAAGTGGATGGTTCATTATGGTAAGTACAAAACTTTCATATCTTGCATGGCGCAATCCACCTACTCCTCTATCAGGACAGTGTCCACAGGTTTTCTTCTTGGATTGATCCATGATAGAATACCGCACAGGATACATCCAACTCATAGCACCTTGCAAAACAGTCCAATGAAGCTGTTATCACAGCCACACAAATATCATCAGCACAGGAATTCATGAAAACAGATAAGGACATAGATACCACCCTTACAAAATGGGCCTTTGGTTTGCCTGGCACAGTTTTACTGTATTTTGTAAAGCAAACGTTAGTACATTCTGATAATCACATAGATAGAGTGGCCTTAGACACCTTTTGGCCAGGTGCCCCAGTGGACTAATGGATAAGGCATTGGTCTACCAAGCCAGGAATTGTGAGACTGAGTTCCATCTATGGTGGTATAATCTTTTAGAGGTTAGAGCATTGATCTCATAAACCAGGAGCTGTGACTTCATATCTCATATTAAACTATCTCTGTGGCACAAAGTGTAAGTAAGGTGAGCTTAGAGAAAGAGGGCACATAATAAAGGGCTCAAATTCAGTTTAGGTTAGGGGCTGGCATAATGGTTTATGTGTTTACCTCACAGACACAAGGTACAAGGTTTAATTCTCACGTTTAATCACTCTGAATATTGTTTAAACTAACATACCCCCAACATAGCCTCTATAAACTTCTTAACTAACATAGCCCCTATTTATCAATGCCTGCGATGCATAGGGACACAATTGGGATGGGTTGAATAGCTATGCTTATAAAGGCTATGGTAGTTGTTAGCCTAGTATATCCATATGAAACTATGAACTCTGTGAGAGGCAAATGAAAGAAAAAGATTATCATTTTGGATATATTTGGTTCTGTCTAGATGAAATCACAACTGTCTATGAACATCAAGACAATATAGCAGAAATCTGGGGAACTGTCACTTTTAGAATAAAGGCAGGATTAGTAGACTGGTATACTCTGCTTATGAAAGATGATATAAGTGGATTTTAACAGTAGATCATATAGTTCAGAGACATTTCTGACAGAATAGCAACTAAGAAGGCTTTCCATCTCAGAAACTTATGGCTGCTTGAGCTGAAGGTTCAGGAAGTGGCAGAGTTAGTTTTTCTTCTGCAATATTAAGATTCCAAGGAGGTACAGGTTCTCTGAGGATCTCAATAAGAAGGTTCATAGGTTCATAGGTTCATAGATTAGGTACCAGCTAAGAAGATTTTGCAGACATTCAAGACCCTGTTGAAAGTTATAAATGGCAACCAAGTGAACGTTTATGGTTGAATAACAGGAACTCTTATCAAATAAGTCTGTTAGGAACTGAAGAATTTTAGGTACTAGGTCTATGTAAGTATCAATCCACTGCTTAGCTGCCCACATTTACTTATCTAGACCTTCCTGGTAGTGGGTTTCTGGGTTGCTATAAGGATATGGACCAACCTGAATGGGAATGATGGGTCCCTGGCCATTAATGAAATTACCAAAACAATGCGGTCAGTTTGAAAGACTGAAGGTCTATGTGAGGCTTGCTGGATGGAAGAGATAATGCACCTTTGTACATTGTGAGAAGAAGTGGCTTCTCCAGAAGAAACAGATATAAAATTGAAAATCATACTTGTCAGTATAAGAAAGGAGTTAAGAGAATGACCTCGGCCCTGCTCAATGTGGCTTTCTGCAAAGTTTTATGATAAGAGAAACTGGAGAAAGGTGTATAGGAGACCCAGGGGGGAACCAATGGACTGGAGCATCCCAGGCAGTCTGTCCCTGAGGAGGAAATAGGGAAAAGAAGCTACTGCAATTGCTATTGGCTGGGGATGCAAACAGGCTATATAATGGTTTATCCTAGTAGTAAAATAGCAGGTTAACCATTAACTGACTAAGAACCAATGAAAGGAATCGGCAAGCACCAAGTGAGCTAGTCCTCAAGCGGGTGGCCTATTCCAGGATGTGTTTTGCTATCAGAAAGTGGTGAGTTAACATAGCCCATTCGCATAATACCATGGCCTCTCAACACAGGGAATAAGAATAGATTTTCTCCTGTTTATGTACCACACCACCACTATGCTGTTGGAGTGGATTGAGGAGGAGGTCCTGAAGATCCTAAAATAATAGGAGGACTGTCCTTATCTCCATAACACTGATGTGCAAGGAGGTCTCTTGAACTGTCTACCCTAAACAATGCCCCCCACCCTAAGGCAAATGAGCTCAGGGTGACTGTGTCAGTGGGAAAGGGAGGATTAAGGGTTCGCTCCTGAGAGCCTGCATATCCACAGCCACCCGTGAAAGTGATGACAGCATGACTGAGAACTGCAAATTAGGTGAGACATATGATCTCTACCCTTAATGTCCACTGAAGAATCCAAACACGATTTCTGGCAAATGGAACTAGATAAATTGAAGTTACCATTACCCACAGTAGTTTGAGCTATAATGTTACTGTAGCTACTGGGCAAGACAGCAGGATCTGAACAGCTGACTTGAGTGAGGAAATTTTGTCCAAGGGAAGATTTCATAGACTGGTCACTGAGTGCAGGTGACAACTGATGAATATCTAAACTTGTAATGGTTTCAACTTGGAATTTACAGTATCCACTGATATCCCCAAGGACAGTAACACAGCAGCAAGTATTCTCATGCTCAAATCAGTAACTCCTTGGTTGAGACAGTTAGGAGACAGTCATCTAAATAAGGAAACACTATGATTCCATGCAGTCTTAGGTGAGCTGCCACTGTTGTCATACATACGGTAAACACCCTGGAGGCTGTGGTAAGGCCATTTGAGATGGGTCAGAACTGCTAATTACTGACTCCTACAAGGAAATGCAGGAACTTCCTTGATGCCCTGGTTATTTTAATGTGAAGGCATATGCCTTGGAGATCCAAAGACTATATCCATTCACTTTCCTGCAGACATGGAAGGAATGACTGCATTGCGACCATCTAGATTCTGTTTTTTTTCTGTATATTGGTTTTGAGATCATCTTTTTTGGATCCAAAAAGAACACTGAATAAACCCTGGACCCTTTCTGGACTGGTGAAATCTATTGGATAGCTATTTTGTGTAAAAGGTTTGCAACTTTGGCTACTGCTTTCTGACCGGGTGAGGTATGAGGAAAGGCAAAAGAAATTATCTTGGGAATTAAATAAAGGGGATCTTGTAGCCTCTGGATATGATCTTCCTCGTGTATCTATTCTGTTTGAAGCCCAGCCATATCTAGAGATGGAAGGAGATCTGTCCCCTGAATGCCACCAGAGGGGACAGTCAAACGTCCTTAGGGATTCTGAGGCTGACTACTGTGGTATGGTTTCAGAATCCATGGTTCTGTAGATCCACACTACTACTGGGATAGCATCCATTCTGGTAACCGCTTAGTCCATGGGATTTTTTTGTACAATCACTGCTTAAAAGGTTGTGTTTTTTTTTAACTGTAAGTTCTGTGCTCTCTTCTAGTTCTTGGAAAATGTCCTTTGAGGATGACGACTTAAGACTTAAGACTCACAGCAGTGCACATCTAAACTTCCAACTCACTCTTCTGCAGCTTATTTTTCATTTGCGGTCCAAATAGGAAGAACCACATCATGTCGGGCATTGCTGAAGGACACTTAAAAGATGCCCTTGAACTGCCATGTGAACCACAGCAAGTGAGATCAGGAGAAACCATGAAGTACAGTGCAGGCGAATGAGAGGAAGAGTTTGAGCTTAGGAGAGCCTGATAAGTGCCAAAATAACTAGCTACCATTTCTGATGTTGAAGAAGATAAACTGGGTCATATAACAAGGAACATCAGTATCATAATTATTTAAAAAGGAACGAAAAAAGAAAACTCAGTCTCAGAATGTTACAGAAATCCTTTAGGTATTCAGTTTTATTGTTCCATACTTTCAGTTTTAGCATGTTTTAATTGCCATTTTTCAGACAAAATCTTGCACTGTGAAGAACAGGCTTTTCTTTAATCAACACTGGTACAGAATCAAAGGACCAAGAGTCAAAAAGGAACATTTTCTGTATATTAAGTACTGTGTAGATAAGGAACAACAAAGTGCCAAAGGAAATGGGAAACAAAGGCAAATAATGGAAGAGTATGTAAGAGAATTATTACAGTCATAGACTGTAGAAAATGCATACATGATTTCATTACTAAAATTAAATAAAAAAGACAGTACTTTATTATTTTACTTTTTTAATTCTGAAATTATTTTTTTTTAGTTTTTGGAAATGTGCACAACACTGTATGCCTTTGGTTGTTTTACTGTCTCATAATTTTGCATATTCTCTTGATGTGATGGAGCTATAAAATGATTACACTTTCGAGCATTACTTAACTACAGCATTATTGTGATGCACAAGTAGTGATTCTTTTTCTAATTACATATACCTAGCTGTTAGGATGCACTGTTTAAGCTGGTACTTGTAGGATTGTGAAGCTGCAGCATGACAAACAGAGAGACTGAAAATAAGATAATATAGTACTGGTTGGGGGGATGGGAAGATGGCGGAGGGTCATGGAGGATATTTATTGAGCATTAGAGGGTTAAGAATTTAATGGAGTATTTTGCAGAAGGGCCCAGCTAGGTATAATACACATAAGACAAGGGGTATGATTGCTGCAGAACAGGAGTGTAAGTGCATGTTTAAATGGACCACACTGGGAATTAAAGTTCATTTATTTAAGCAACCAGGTTCAAAGCTTGTGACACTGCAATGAAGGAAACATGATCAAGAAGAGAGACTGGGGAATGTTAGATGAAAGGATTAGATGCAACCAGATACACATAAGAAGAAAAGGAAAACAGTTCAGTAGTGTTTGCTGAGAGGTGGTAGGAAATAGGGAAAGAGCAGAACAAGGATAGGGGAAGTGACAGGTAGGGTTGAAATGGTACAAGAAGAGGGTCATTAGGGGAGAAACTGTATGCAATAGCTTTTTGAAGGGGGACATGGGTAGTACTTAAGTTAAAGAGATGAATCATGAAGGATGTTGTTTGCACTGGATGAGGGCACTGGTATTTTCCAGTCCTTAAGGGAGTGGGGTTACCATACAATGTGTTTCGTGAGTATATATACATAGGGGGTTGGGAGGGAGACAAGAAAGAGAAAGTGAGATTCACAATGTGGGAGGGTTACATAACTTCACATAAAGAGAAAAGGACCTAGGTAGGATAAAAGGAAGGGTGGAGGTGATGATGTTACAGGAAACTGAAGGACACTATGCTTTCTCCTATTAACCTGGTGAACTTGGGCATCCTGAGGCAATGTAGCAACTGCCTCATGTACACTGACAACCCTCTCCTCTTACCTACCAACACTCAGACTTGCAAGAGATGCACTTACATATCCAAACTGGAAGCCACGCACTCTCCAGCCAAGACCGGAATAGCTGGTCAGGAGGAGAAGATCAACACTTGCACCACACCACATGGAACACAAAGCCCTCCAGAACACACACCAGCACTTCCGTCACATAAAAACACAAACCACACACCCACCTTCATGGAAGCACTCAATAAAAATCTACCCGAATAGCAGAGACCTCCAAGGCAGAAACTCATTCGACCACCACAACACAACATTAATCATGAGACACATAACTCTCCTAAACAGTGTGCCACTCAATCAAGCCCCTAAGACAAAACACCATGCCCAACACACTACTCATAGGTGACTCGATAGTGAGGCACACTGATGTCCTACTCATTAGGTTGAATAAGGAGAAAGTAACAGTCAGCTGCCTGTCAGGTGTCAGGATCTGCCACATAATGCACGCACTCAGGTCCCTCAACAACAGGTACAAATATGACCCTGTAATTGCACATGTGGGTGTGAATGACCTGAGAAGTACCTCCCTGGACTAAATGAAAAGAGACAAGGAGGAGCTCTCGGATTATGTAGTCCAGGCAGGTATGACCCTAGCCCTGAGCAGCATCCTACCATCACCCAGAATGATACCACAGTACAAGCAGAAAATGACTGATTTCAACAATTAGTAAGTTTCTGGTGTTATTCTAAGGGGATCCAGTATCTGTCTGCCTGGAATGACATGATTGGCAGATCTCGGTGCTTTGCCAGAGATGGCCTGCATCTGTCACCCCTGGGCTTCTGGATACTGGCCAAGGCTCTTACCACCCCTATGGTGCCTTTTTTAGGTGGTGTTCCAAAGACCAAATTATCACTGTAACAGCTACAAACAAATGCAATCTGAGCGTCATGCTGCTCAATGCTAGAAGTCTAAATCTCAAAATGCACTTGCTCAAAGCATTCCTTAAAATGTTGAACATCGACATTTGTGCTGTAACAGGGGCCTGGTTCAAGGCAGCAGAAAGCACCACTGCACTACCAGGCTATAACTCATCCCACACCTTTTGTCCCCAGAACTTGGACCAAAGCTCCAAAGGCGGTGGTATTTCCATATTCATAAAGGATGTACACACCTCCAGGCTGATAGCCTGACATAAAGCATCAGAGATATTTCAGGTGCAGCTAACATTGGGTAAGACAGTGATTCAGGTGATAGCCTGCTATAGGTCCCCAACCATGTCCCAAGACTCACACTCCATGTTCCTAAGCACCCAGGAGAATATTAGGGTCCAGCCTGATACTCTCATACTGGGTGACTTCAACTACCCCTCCATTAACTGGAAAAACTACTCATGTACCAATACACTTGTCCAAAGTTTCTTGGAATTCATTAATTCCAATGCCCTGGACCAGCTCATTCTTACCCCCACTAGAAATAGCAACATCCTTGACCTGGTCATTACTAACATGGGCAACAGTTACTTTACACCAATAATCAACTCCTCCCTGGTTAGATCCAACCACAAACTAATCACCTTGGAAATCCACATCCTTCCCATCCCCCCATCCCCCCCACAAAGGTAACCACCATAAAAAACTTCTCCAAAGCTAACTTTGGGCTCCTAAAAACAGAGGTGGCTAACTTCACGGCACCCATGCAAATGGAGAATAGTTGCATGACCGCCGAATCATACATCAATGCACTGTACGAACACGTACACAAATGCATAGATCTCGCCATACCCAATAGAACCAAGACACTCTCCTCCAAAAAAGGAAGCCAATCTGGTGGTCCCCTGCCATAAACAAACTCTACAACAGAAGAAGGAAATGATGCAGAATAAGGTGAAGTCCCAAGACTGGAAAAACTCCCTTATCAGCCTCAAAATAAGTTGAGATCCCTCATCAAACCTCTAAAGCTTGCTATGAAAACAGAATTGCAGCAGATAGTAAAGACAGCTGCAAGGCCTTCTATAGTTATGTAAAGAATCTCCATGGCAATACCCAGATTTGCTCTGAGCTACTGCACAATGGTACTTTCTATACAGAGACAACAGATATTGCCAATATACTGGCCAAAAGATTCAGTGCCAACTTTACCCCTCTTCCCCCCAAAGGACCAATCACAATATCAGTAGATTGCCAGGCACCCAGTATTACTGCTGCACAGATTAAAACAGCACTGTCCAAGGCCAAGAATACAGCTTCTATGGGACCTGACGATATCCCTGGCTGTGTTCTACATGAACTACAGAGTGAACTGGCACCTCACCTATGTGCCCTGTTTAATCACAGCCTCACCTCAGGCTTTGTCTCTACCAAATGGTGCACTGTTACAGTCATCCCTTTCCACAAAGGAGGAGCAACTACAGACCCTGGGAACTATCACTCCATTAGCCTGACAAGTCTGATATGCAAAGCTATGGAACGCATCATCATGGACCTAATCAACAAGGATATAGGAAATCTCCAAACTCTGGATACCACACAGCTTGGTTTTGTGAAGGGTAGATCATGCCTGCTCAACCTGGTCAACTTCTTTGAGTCAGTCACCAGAGCTGTGGATGAAGGCAAGGTGGTTCATACAGCCTACCTTGATCTGGCCAAGGCCTTTGATACCATTCTCCACTCACTAAGCTAGGCATCAACCCCTATATCACTAGGTGTATTGCAAACTGGCTCACAGATAGAACCTACAGTGTAAAAGTAACTGACTCCAAGTCAGACTGACGACCAGTCACGAGGGGAGTCCCACAGGGTTCGGCCCTGGGTCCTCTCCTGTTTGGTATCTACTTCTCTGAAGTCCAGGCCAACATGAAGGCACTCTGGCTGACAAAGTCTGCAGACAATTGCAAGTTGGGAGCTATTATTAATTCCCCAAGTGATGTTGACATCCCACAGAAAGGCCTCACTGAGACCAACGACTATTGTCAGAACCATGGCCTTAAGATAAGTGTCAAAAAATGTGTTGTTATCCCCTTTGGGAAAAACCTGGTTCCCATGAAGTGCCACATCGATGGTAGTCCACTGAACACAGAAGCCGTTATAAGGGATCAACAACCTCTCTTTTGACCACCACCTTACCACTGTGGTCAGAAAGTCCTTCTATGTGGCACATCTCATTACTAAGGGTTTTGCATCCAGGAAGAAAGAGGTCATTGTCTTCCTCTACTCTTCCCTCATTAGGCCAGTCATCGCGTACAATGTCCCATTTGGCATGTAAATCACTAAACACCTGCAACAACTGGAGAGGCCACAATAGTACCTCACAAAGAGGATCCTAGGCCTTAAACACTTGTCCTATATGGACAGACTCAAAAAACTCCAACCATTCTCTGTCTAATATCGCCTACTTAGAGGCAATATCTGCTTGACTTACAAAGCTATGTCTGACCCAGCTCTGTTAGAAATGCTACATCTAAAGAAATCCCAATCCCTCCAAACTACATGCGCCAGAGACCTCAACCTCATTACCACAATCAACAGAACATGCTGGAGGGACAGGTTCATAACCCAGAGACTGCTCACGCTATGGAATAAACTTCCCATACATGTCAAACAGAGCACCTTACTGGCCCTCTTCAAGAAAAATCTTGATGAGTGGATGGGAAATAGAAAATTCACCCCTGGGATCACTCCAGTGGCTCTACTCAACGGAGACACTGGGAACTAAAGTCAGGTGGCATGATGCCAGGGTAATCCTATGGGCTAGGCTTGTAAAGGCTCCAGGGCCATTAGCCTAGGCTAGTACACATCCATGAACCTATGAACACTGGAGAAAAGGGTATGTGTTTAATATAAGAAGATGGTGTTAAAAAGAAGGAGGGGGAGGGGTAAGGATTTTGATGAAGGTAAGAATAGTAGACAAGGTGAGGGAGGTACAAAAGTGTGGAGAAGAGTGATGGAATATTGTGAATTCCTAATGAAGAAGGAAGTAGTAGCAATGGCAGGACAGCTGAACACAGGATACTGCTGTGGGAAGAATTCTTTAGGCCACTGAAACCTGTAAGGCAGAGGATGAAGAAATTATGGTAGGTGGTGATTTTAATGGAATCCAGGAGCCAGGGCTGGTAGGCTGTACACAGTAGAGTTTCATGGGAAAAGTAAATAGATGGTGATGAATAGCAGATAAAATGAGAGATTCATTGATGTGTGGACAGTGGTGTGAGGGAAGGCAGTTTAGTTTTATTACGGGTGACAGGAAGCAAGGAGTAGACTTAGATTTCTGGTAGGACGAAGAATGTGGGGAGTTCTGAGAGCTGAAATTTTGGAGAAGCTTATATTGGAACATAAACATGCAGACTTGGAGTGGGGTTATGGAGGAGTGAGGTGAGTAGATGGAGAAATATGGTATGAAGATGAATGTGGAGAAGATCAGACATGGTGGCAGCATAATATAGGCAGGCAGGAAGAAGAAGACAAAAAGTATGTGAAACATGGCAAGGCCATCAGATTGGTAGACTAGAGAGGAAATTGGGGAGGGTGCAGAAGAGGTGTTCATTGAATGGAGGGAAGTATGGCAGTAAAAGACTGAAGAACTGCAATGGAAATAATGAGAGAGCAAGCAGAGGGAAAGTTATGGTGGACTGTTGATCTATAGTGGGCACAATGTAAGAAGAAAAGGAAATCACTTGGACAGAAATTAAAAGACCTGAAAGAGGAAAGGGTGGTTGAGAGGTCTGAGGACAAGAGAAGATAAAGAAATATGTATGGGGAGCAAATACTGATAGTTTTTGCAGAATATTTAAATGAATTGTATAAAGTGGTGGCTAGAGGATGCCTGAGCAAGGAGCCAGGGGCACGTGCTACAAGAGGGAAGGAGCTAAAACAAACACACTGGAGAGGGAGACAGAGAAAAAGAGATAAAGAAGCTAACAGCAGATTTAAAAGGGGAAAGTTGAGGGAATGTGTACATTCAGGAGAATATTAAAAATAGACAGGGAAGGAGGAAATGGGGGTTTATGAAAAACTGTTTAATAAAGCCACTGAGGGAAGATGGCTGGCAAGATCGATGTGGAATGCAGCAATTATTAATAAAGAAATATGTATGGGGAGCAAATACTGATAGTTTTTGCAGAATATTTAAATGAATTGTATAAAGTGGTGGCTAGAGGATGCCTGAGCAAGGAGCCAGGGACACGTGCTACAAGAGGGAAGGAGCTAAAACAAACACACTGGAGAGGGAGACAGAGAAAAAGAGATAAAGAAGCTAACAGCAGATTTAAAAGGGGAAAGTTGAGGGAATGTGTACATTCAGGAGAATATTAAAAATAGACAGGGAAGGAGGAAATGGGGGTTTATGAAAAACTGTTTAATAAAGCCACTGAGGGAAGATGGCTGGCAAGATCGATGTGGAATGCAGCAATTATTAATAAAGAAATATGTATGGGGAGCAAATACTGATAGTTTTTGCAGAATATTTAAATGAATTGTATAAAGTGGTGGCTAGAGGATGCCTGAGCAAGGAGCCAGGGGCACGTGCTACAAGAGGGAAGGAGCTAAAACAAACACACTGGAGAGGGAGACAGAGAAAAAGAGATAAAGAAGCTAACAGCAGATTTAAAAGGGGAAAGTTGAGGGAATGTGTACATTCAGGAGAATATTAAAAATAGACAGGGAAGGAGGAAATGGGGGTTTATGAAAAACTGTTTAATAAAGCCACTGAGGGAAGATGGCTGGCAAGATCGATGTGGAATGCAGCAATTATTATTCTGCTGAAAAGCAGGGATGGTAAGGGGAATTGGCTAATTACCAACATATTTCATTATCAAATGTAGATGGAAAGTTATTTGTCATGATATCACCAGGGAGACTAGAGAGGGAATGAGAAAAGAATTAAAGAGAGGATAAGTAACTGGAGGCTCGCAGTTAATTACATCCACTGGGTGGTACAAGAAAAGATAGAGAGAAGCAGTGACATTTTATCTGTTAAAATAAAAGCTTCTGATATAATGAGATAGATTTTCTTTTACATAGTTTTGAAGTTTATTAGGGAGAGAACCTTTGGATGCGGTTGTGGCAAATTCTGAGAAGATGGGAAGAGGAGGGACATGAGGCAGGGGCAATCATTATTATAAAGAAGGATTTTGATATAGAAAGATATGGAATTTCATATACAAAGTGCTTAATGGAGTTGGAGTGAGAACACTTGGATGAAGTTGTGGTGAATAGTGTGGTGCTGAATAAAGTGAACAGTGAAGTAGGGGTGCCCAAGAAGTTGTTGTGTCTTTTGGCTTTTCCCGGTTAGGGGTCGCCACAGTGGAACTCTGGTCCGCTAATGATTGGTAGTTGCTTTTTATGTGCCGAGTTACCAGCCCTGGCGCACAACCTTTAACGAAGGTATGCCCATTCACGCATGTCTCCACGCAGAAGACGCTCAAGCTGAGAATCGAACCAGACAGCGTCTTACTGTGAGGTGACAACGCTACCTGGAATATAAAAGGGCTGGGATGAGAACTGAAGGGAATAGGAGATGGAAAAGGAGAGCATAGGGATGAAGAAGAGGTACACAGACTAAAAGTGTTTGAAGTGAGGATGATGGAGGGAAAGAAGAATGGAGTCTGGAGGGATTGGAGTAAAGAGACAAATGTAGGCAAATGCAAGGGTAGATGTGAAGGAGCAAACAGAAGGTATAGACAAATACAAGGCTAGATGTGAAGGAACAAACAGAAGGTACAGGCAAATACAAGGGTAGATGGAAGGAGCAAACAGAAGGTACAGGCAAATACAAGGGTAGATGTGAAGGAGCAAACAGAAGGTACAGGCAAATACAAGGGTAGATGTGAAGGAGCAAACAGAAGGTACAGGCAAATACAAGGGTAGATGTGAAGGAGCAAACAGAAGGTACAGGCAAATACAAGGGTAGATGTGAAGAAGCAAACAGAAGGTACAGGCAAATACAAGGGTAGATGTGAAGAAGCAAACAGAAGGTACAGGCAAATACAAGGGTAGATGGAAGGAGCAAACAGAAGGTACAGGCAAATACAAGGGTAGATGTGAAGGAGCAAACAGAAGGTACAGGCAAATACAAGGGTAGATGTGAAGGAGCAAACAGAAGGTACAGGCAAATACAAGGGTAGATGTGAAGGAGCAAACAGAAGGTACAGGCAAATACAAGGGTAGATGTGAAGGAGCAAACAGAAGGTACAGGCAAATACAAGGGTAGATGTGAAGAAGCAAACAGAAGGTACAGGCAAATACAAGGGTAGATGTGAAGGATCAAACAGAAGGTACAGGCAAATACAAGGCTAGATGTGAAGGAAGAAACAGAAGGTATAGGCAAATACAAGGCTAGATGTGAAGGAAGAAACAGAAGGTACAGGCAAATACAAGGCTAGATGTGAAGGAGCAAACAGAAGGTACAGGCAAATACAAGGGTAGATGGAAGGAGCAAACAGAAGGTGCAGGCAAATACAAGGGTAGATGGAAGGAGCAAACAGAAGGTACAGGCAAATACAAGGGTAGCTGTGAAGGAGCAAACAGAAGGTACATGCAAATACAAGGGTAGATGTGAGGGAGCAAACAGAAGGTACAGGCAAATACAAGGGTAGATGTGAAGGAGCAAACAGAAGGTACAGGCAAATACAAGGGTAGATGTGAAGGAGCAAACAGAAGGTACAGGCAAATACAAGGGTAGATGTGAAGAAGCAAACAGAAGGTACAGGCAAATACAAGGGTAGATGTGAAGAAGCAAACAGAAGGTACATGCAAATACAAGGGTAGATGTGAGGGAGCAAACAGAAGGTATAGGCAAATACAAGGGTAGATGTGAAGGAGCAAACAGAAGGTACAGGCAAATACAAGGGTAGATGTGAGGGAGCAAACAGAAGGTACAGACAAATACAAGGGTAGATGTGAAGGAGCAAACAGAAGGTAGAGGCAAATAGAAGGCTACAAACCACAAAAATGAGATGAAAGCGAACGTCCACACCAACTGAAACCAAAATCCAAAGATTCGCTGGAGTACCAAATAAGGGCCCGAGTCCGAAATAAAACCAATTAATAATTTATTGTATTTCCATATATATTTTAAACATCCTTTAAACTTTCCTATATATGTAAATGTTTATTATCAATTGTTAATGTATTGTCATGAAATATTACACAGTGTATGTAAACCAAATATTTATTCAACTTTTTAAAGTTTTCAAAGATTTTTCCACGGTTACGTAAAAAAGATCTCTATTTGAATTTTTATGTTTTCACAAAGCGTGAATTTCACTGGTTAAATGCTTTAATAATGATTGGTTTAAGTCATAACAGCCGCACTATAAATATTTAGTTTAATCACTAGGGGGGTATTTGCATCTGATGAAGGTGTACGAAAACATATTATTAATTGCCAGCGTTTATGTGGCTTGTGCTTCAGTACGTTTTTTCGTTTGATTTGTGGCAATAAATTATTCATTGGTTTTATTTTGGACTTGGCCCTTATTTGGTACTCCAGCAAACCTTTAGATTTTGGTTTCAAATACAGGGGTAGATGTGAGGGAGCAAACAGAAGGTACAGGCAAATACAAGGGTAGATGGAAGGAGCAAACAGAAGGTGCAGGCAAATACAAGGGTAGATGTGAGGGAGTAGGGATGAAGGCAGTGGGGTGAGTAAAGAATAGGAGAGAGTTGATCAAGAATGTGATGGAAGAAAAAGGGAGGGAAGTAAAGAAGTTTGGGAAGTTGCAGGAATAGTCTGGGCAAGTGTAGGAGAATGGTTATAGTACTTAATAGGTTCAGTAACCAGACAGGCACTGCATGATGGGAAGCTAAACTGAGGAGGGCACAAAATATTCATCCTGACTTTCTCCAATGTAAAACATAATTACATTTGCAACAAAATGTAAAATAACAGAAACATGCTTCATCTAATTTGGTAATCCCTTCTCTAAAGTTGGTGTGATCTCAGAGTCAGAACATTTAATAGAGGGGGTACAGGGGCATACTGCCCTGCAGAAAGTATAGTTTTTTTAACTTGAAATGTAATTCATTATTTTACATTTGGTTATGAATGCAGCAGTGTTTTACATTGTGGTAATATACAGGAGAGCCGAGGCAAAGAAAGTACTACATGTAACTGTGAATAATGCGTGGATGGTATAAGATAACAGTGGGACTTTGAAAGAAGAGTGTAATGGCACATTTGTGAGGGTACAGAAGGCAGGGACATAATTTCCACATGCTGGGAGTGTTAAGGAATCATAAAGTTATGAGGCAGAGCAATGGCTCTTACATTGAAACTTCACGGAGAGATGCTGGAAAAATTGAGGGTTTATGGCTGTTTGGAGTGTGATAAGACAAATGGGGAGCAACAAGCCTAAGAGGGCTTGGATAATGTATTTATGTAGCTGGGCAAAATCTTCTTCTTCTTCTTTTGGCTTTTACCTGGTTAGAGGTCGCCACAGCGGATCACCTGTCTGCTCATGATTGGCAGTGTAGTTTTACGGTGTTGAGTTGCCAGCCCAGTGCCCAACCTTCCACGGAAGGAACACACACACATGGGCACTCATGCCTAGGGCCAATGTAGAGTATCCAATCCACCTACAGCATGTCTTTGGGATGTGGGAGGAAACTGGAGCCCCCGGAGGAAACCCATGTGACAACAGGTAGGACATGCAGACTCTGCACAGAAGGCACCCCAGCCGAGGATCGAACCAGAGAACCTCTTGCTGTGAGGTGATGTAGGTGGGCAAGATCTACTGCTGTGAAATTTTGAAAAGAGCTAAGGAGGGAGTGGAGAAGTGTCAGTGATTAAGTAAAGTAGGAAATACATGCTAAGTTTGTTAAGTGGGGCTAATTACTGCTGATCCAAAAAGACAGGGAAAAGGATCAGTAGAAAATCAACAACAAACATAAGAAAATTATTCCCAACCTCAAAACTGCCTGGCTGACATGCAGGTGTTCTACAAAGCAAGCTGACCAAGAACAATATTGCTAACTTTGTAATCATAGTGAGAAATGTACTAAAACTGCTAGTGCACAGTTAATGAAACAAAACCAGCTGCCCATACCTAACAACCAAAGGGCTTTTGAACGAAAAGTAACAGCTAGGTAAAAAGAGCCAAACATGGTCAAAGCTGCACTGTTAACACTAACAGATCTGCAGTCACTGAACCACAGTAAAACCTGAAATATTTACTCAGTACTTTGCATCTTGATTCAATAACACCGATTAGACCCTCCCCAGGACTTCATGGGTAAATTAAAGGAACATCTTTGTCTTATTCCACCGCCTCTTAATTTCCAAAATTGTCTCTACCCAGCAATACCCAAAGGTTATATAAACTTCCTCAGATATGGCCTTCATCTAAAATTTCTGAGGGTGTGTAACACCTTTACTGCTGTTCCTCTAAGGCATATTATCAACTTCTGCATTTCTTCTGGAGTTGTTCCTGAGCTCTGGAAAGTAGCACACATCATTTTCATCCCTTTATCCAATTCACACACCATTCTCATCCACAAATCCAAATCACACATCATTCTCATCCCTATATCCAATTCACATAGCATTCTTATCCCTAAATCCAATTCAGGCACATCTGCCCAAATGGGATTCAGAAACATATCAATATATGACCAACCATTAAATCGATTGCTGATAGATAAAAAGAAAATCTGTTGAAAAAACAACCAAACCAACTTACCCTCACCCACAAAATCATTCACAACCCCAATAACTGCCCCATAATTTCAACCTTAGTCCAACCACAGACAAACAGCAGGTGCCTTAGGTCATCTGACAGGCCTCTGCTCAAAATAACACAATCACATAACTACCATGATGACTCCCTCGATTCAAACAAAATATCCAAGTCCTGGAATGCTGTCCCCCTAAGCATACAATGCATCCCCTCCTATTCTTCTTTTAAAACCAAACTAAATGAATATCTTAAAAGCAAATGGCTCTGCCCCTGCAACCCCCCCCCCCCGGATAACTACTCTCACCTATCATTTTTCTCACCTTTCTCTTTTCACCACTACAACTAAAAGCTATTTCTCATCTTTTAATCACTCTTCATGTTTTTTTCTTTTCCACTGCTTAACCTACATATTTCTTTTTTTGAGTGCATATATCTTTCATTACACATGCTCACTCCCTGTTTCAGTTTCTACTCAGTTATCACTGACTTTCTGTGTTTACTTTTTCTAATTTTGTTTCCTATGATGCTATATATATTTATACAGTTTTATAATATAATATGTTTTACGTTTTCCAATTTAATTTTTTTCAAATTCTTGTCCCTGTGATGCTATTTACATTTATCTAGTTTCTTATAAGAAACATTTACTGTTTTGCAGATGTAAATTCTGTTTTATATGTGTTGTGTTATTTTGGAGCTTTTATCTGTGTTGTATTATTTTTGGAGCTTTTTTCCCCAGGTCTCTGCTGAAAATGGGCTACTAGCTCAGTCAGACACCACCTGGTAAACAAATGTAAATAAATAATAAATAAGTACTTGTGGTGAACCTCACAGGTCTTTTTTTGCAAGGGTCAAGCCTCCTGAAGCCCCCATGTGGTATGACATCCCCCAAATTTAAATATACCTACTCTGTCACACACTGGAGAAAAAAGAAAACTCCACTATTGCCCAAAGATGTTTCATTAATATTCACCCAGTCTACCAGTATTCTACTTAAAGGCTGTTGGTAGAATGACACATTCTCCAGTATTCTACAGGCCATCTGCTCTCGTTCTTGATGCAAGTCTGAAGAAAGCACCTCCTTAATCCTTTTCTCCTGGAAAGTTTAAGGAGGTGCTTTAAATGTATACACCCAGCCATAAACACTTTTGACAGCACTGATGTTGACAAGTCAGTGCTGTTGATGAGTTAGTCCTATTAGGTTCATAGGTTCATAGGTAAGTACTAGTCTATCTGCCCAAGGGCATTTATAAGCCTAGCCAGAGTGTGTTGGCTTTTGCCACCCCCTTAGATTAGTTCCCTGTACCTCTGAACAGCAGAGCCATTAGTTCCCTGCGTTTCTGTCCAGCAGAGCCACTGCAGTGATCCCGGGGTACATTTTCTGTTTCCCATCCACCTGTCAAGGTTTCTCTTGAAAGAGTGTTAGTGAGGGGCTCTGCCTGATGTATATTGGAATCTTGTTCCAAAGCATGGAAAAGAGGGCTTTTAATGAATTAGCCATTGATCAACTAGACCAGACCTTATACTGTTCATCACTCTTCCTCACTGCTTCACTACCTAAGCAGCATAGAAAGCAACGCTTACAATTTATTCCATATGTCAGAACCCAAATACATAGTGTTGATCTTAAATGCAGCTCTGCCTATTCTGACAGTCACTAAACGTTTTATGGCAGCATAAGTCACTCCATCACACTGGAAGTACACGTAAGCTAGGAAGAAGCTTTAACTAAGCTGGTAGGTTTATGCAATACAAATATTTATGACCACATCCCTAATCATAATTCATTTTTATTCAACATTCTCAAAATGGATTTCAAGAAATCCACTTCTCGAGTTTCAGTGAATTTCTTGAAGTCCATTTCTTGAACAAGTAGTAGGCCGCTTATGATCAGTGATGTGATCAAAATCCTTCATATCCAAGTCAGCATCATATTTCACAGCTAAATGCTGCTTTTTCTCCTTCTAAATTTATTTATTTATTTATTTATTTGCATTTGTTGACCGGGATAGTCCACTGGGTCAAGATGACCCATTTTCAGTGGAAGCCTGGGGAGAAAAGCTCCAAAAGAACATATGTTACATAAAGCTCCTCAAGAACATATTTTACATTACATGATAATATTTACATATGTGTATGGTTACATTATGTTACTTAATGAACAGTATTTAAATCAATGCAACAGGATAAACCAGGTTGACAGAGAGAAAGCTGAACTAGTTACATGTTTAACAGAACAAAAAAAGGGAGGTAGGAAGACAGTCGGTTGAGAAGTACTTTAGGTAGGGGCATGAGAGGGACATTCCCATTTGGAGAATAGATATTTGAAGAGCTGGCTTTTGAAGTTATTATGGTTAGGTATGTTGCGTAGGTGGGAGGGGAGAGAGTTCCCAGAGTTTGGCTATTGTGAAGGATAGTAGTAGTTGGCCTGGGGTATGAGAGGGTTTGCGTACTTGAAGCAGATTTTGGTTCTCTGATCTTAGGGAGTGGGGGGGTGTAGGGTGTTAGTGCTGTGGCTAGGGATGGACAGTCAGAAGGTTTGAAGATTAACTTGTGAGTAGTAGTGAGTTGTAAGTATCTAAGGTAGTTGGGGAGTTCTAGCCATTTGAGGTTGAGTAGTGAGTGGCAGTGATGGGATAAGCTTTTGGAGTTAGTAGCAAATTTGCTAATTTTGTGATAGCAGGCTTCTAGTTTGGAGAGCAGGCCTAGTTGGAGATTGGTAAATAGTTGAGTGCCATATATGAGGGATGGGAGGAGGAAGGTAGTTGCAAGTGTTTGCCGGGTGTAGGGGCTGAGGTATAATTTGTATCTGTATAGGAGACCTATCTTCTTATGTTTTTTTTTGATGGTGGAGTATATGTGGGAATCAATCTTTAGGTTTTCATCAATAATGATTCCTAGCAGTTTGGCTAGGGGACTTTTTCTAGTGGAGTTTTACTGTGGTTTGTAATGCAGAATAGATTTTTATCTAAAGTGGAATTTCTCGTAGGGGTAAAGATCATTAGCTTTGTTTTGGAGGCATTTGGGACAAGGTGATTGGCTTTCATCCAAGATTCTGTTTTGGAGAAGGCAAACTTCCCTCATTCTTAGCACTTTCAAGATTCACACTTTGTTCTTTTGGGTTTGGCAAGCTCTCCCTGTTGCACATCAATAGCACAAGAGTATGAAAATGCACAAGCTTCAAAGAATTCAACAGACATCATTTAACCGCTGCATTATTTATTTTAATTATCTTTGTTGACTTTCTTAGTCACACTAGTCATGACTGATTTTTCAGAGTGAACCCAACATTGCATTTAAAATGTATTCTATAGAAGTTACTACCAAAGCAGTAAGACAACTGGGACTATTGCTTCCCATCAGCCCTCTATACCTTTTCTTTGTACAATTGATCCAAACCAACCATGCCTTTCTATATGTATGCTTGTATATCAGTAATTCAATTCCTTCCAAGAACTTGTGTCATCCCTAAAAATAGGCCATGCCTAGTGAAACTAACTGGTCAATAAAAGTAAGTAAATAAATGCATTTCAAAATTATGTACAAGGTCTGGCTCAGCTTTAGCACTGCTAGCTTCCTTTTAATTTAATGTGATTGTAATTCCCTACCAGTTCACTTTCAAACATTTCAAACAGATGCCCATAGGTCATATCCATTTAAGGTCAGTTGTTCTTTTAAAAAGAATCTAAGCGGATGCAGCAATTCCACTGTTTCTGACTTTCTCATTAACTTATGAGCTGCATTCTCTATGGATGTACATAGCAACTACCTATTCCAGCTGTCTTTTTTCACTTCCACTATGAGTGGATGAAATTGAATGCACCAAGGATAGGAATCCCCAAACTGCCAAAACATGTCTGAAAAAAACACTTTTTAAATTTTATTTATTTATTTATTTATTTTTGCAGGTGGACAAGCTCCCATGCACCCTCTGATGTGTGGGGGAAAGCCCCTACACTCACTGAACTTATAATTACCAACTCCACAGTCACATCAACTTGAAGAAGGGAGAAATTCCCCCCAAAAAAGTAATTTCTGCTGGCAGACCTTGTTGACAGTGATTTCCTGTTGCGGAACTGCAACTGTAGGTGGGCTGAACCTCGAGTAACTGAAGATCGAGAGTTCAGTCTTCGTCCACCCATAGGTTATCCTCTTTGGCCTATAATGAAATAAATAATACACATTCTGAGAGAAGTTTAATCCTTAGAAACATTTAATCTGGTTATACTTATTTTGTATCAATCTAACAAGCCGTCAGCATGCATATTTTGTGTGTGTGTGTGTGTGTGTGTGTGTGTGTGTGTGTGTGTGTGTGTGTGTGTCCGTATGTATGTTTAAGTGAACAGTGTGCTGTATTCATGCATTGGTATACCACAGTTTTTGAATATATCCATATAGTTACTGCAGTGATATTTAAACCTAGAAAAAAACAGCAGTTATGTACTTACCATAACTTGGCATCTGTGTTATCCTATTTCATTATTCCTCACGGCTGGGTCTTGGATCCAACGTCGGATCAAATCCGGCACTACATATGACATAGATTCAAGGCTCAAGCTCTTCCCTCTCCCATAATCCCCTTCTGCAATCTAACCCTCAGATCACGTTTGCTGTAGTAACCCCAGAGAATATAAACCTGAACTTTAAAGAAAGGAAACAAAGCCCAGGACTCCAAGATTCCTTCTTCCTCAGATCCCCTGCAGAGGACGGATGGGGAAGGTGGGTGGGAAGTGAGGAATAATGAAATAGGACAACACAGATGCCAAGTTATGGTAAGTACATAATTGCTAATCTGATGTTATCCATTTCATTATTCCTCATGACTGGGTCAGAATCCCCATCTACAATTGAACCTGAATAGAAATATGGGCCTGAGCACCATGGCACCAAAAGATGCTCTGTTTCTGGAAACAATATACAATTTGTAATGAGAAATGAAGGTGTGAGGAGTGGACCAAGTGGCCGCAGCAAAAATGTAATCTATAGACACCCTCACAGAGAAGGCTGACAAGGTAGCAATTAACCTGAGAGAGTTAGCCCTAGGCAGATAAGGTAACGCTAAGCCTCTAAGAGAATAAACAGTGGAAATGCAATTTGAAATCCATTTGGAAATTGTTACCTTAGACACCACCTGACCACATCTGTTCAAAGAGAAGGCTACAAACAATTGATCAGATTTCCTGAAAGGTTTAGTCTTGTGTAAATAAAATCTTAACTGTCTATGTACATCCAGTGTATGGAAGAGATATTCACCTTTGTTGGAATGATTTGGAAAAAGACAGGTAACTGAATAGACTTGGGTATGAAGGAAGGATTGGTTCTTAAGGCCACCCTGTCCTTGTGAAAAATGATGTATGGTTGCTTGGACAACAAGGCCTGTAATTCCAAGACCTTCTTAGCCAAAGTTATGGCCAAAAGAAACGCTGTCTTCCAGGACAAGAACTTAATACCACGGGAATGAGCCAGCTCAAAAGGGTTTTGAGTGAGAGACTGCAACATCATAGTCAAATCCCAAGGGGGAGAAGGATCTTTAACAGGGGGCCTGAGGAGAAAAATGCCTTTCATGAAGGCCTTGCATAGTCTTGAGGAAAAGGTAGGCTCGCTACTTACATGAAAATTGGAAATGGCTGCCAAATGTATCTTTATGTTAGAAAAACTGGCACTGTCTTGCTAAAGTGATAATAAAAACAGAACAATATCTGAAACTGGAGCAGAGAAAGGGGTCAAGATTTGTTTCAGCAGCCCAAAAGGAAAATGGTTTCACTTACTGTTGTAGAGTTTTTGAGATGACGGTTTCTGAGAGGCCAGAATAATTTTCTTTACGGTGGAAGTCAGCCTGGACTCTCTTAGTATCACTGGAAGTGGAGAAACCATGCTGTTAGATGAAGGGATTGGCGATTTGGAGTTTGTTGTTCTGAGGGATAAGAGATAAGATCCAGTACAGGATCTAATATCCATGGAGGATACTTCAGATGAGACCACAAGAAGGAAAAACCACACCTGATGAGGCTAGAAAAGGGCAATGAGGATCATGAGACACTTCAGTCTGTGGGCTTTCTGCAGTACCTTGGGGATCAATGGGATAGGTGGATATGTATAAAGGAGATCCGGAAGCCAATCATGGACTAGAGCGTCCCTCTAGGACTGCCCCTCTGGGGGGATCAGGGCAAAGTACCTGATGTATTTGTTGTTCATTGGGCATGCAAAAAGGTCACAGCAGGCTTGACCCCATTGGCAAAATATCTGTGATGCCACTGATGGGTTGAGAGACCACTCATGCGGGCTCAAGGTGGACCTGCTGAGTCTATCTGCTAACACATTGGACTCCCCAGGTATGTGTGCTGCAAGAAGAAAGCAACTGGAAGAAATTGCCCACTCGCACCCTCTTATGGGCTCTCGGCACAGCAGATAAGAATGTGTTCCCTCCTGCTTGTTGATGTACCAGACTACTGATATGTTGTCTGTATGAATTGCAATAATTCCAGAAGAAGGGAATTCTGAAAGGCTTGCAACATCAGGAGGAATGCGGTCATCTCTAGAATGTTTATGTGCAACTTGTTCTCTGTAGAGGACCATGTGCCTTGGACCATTCTGTCCTGAAAATGCCCCCACCCTAGCAGGAAAGCATCTGTGGTCACTGTGGCCATGAAATGGGGAACAGAAAAGGGTTGCCTCAGAACAGATCCTCTAAAAGATGCCACCACTGAAGACACTGAAGATGTCACCTGCAAATGGATGTCAGTGGTATTGGTATGGATATGGGATGATAGAGAATGGACCACTGGACTGCTAGTGTCATCTGGAGTACTCACATATAATATCTCACCAGAGGTACAAGGAGAACAGCTGCTGACTTGGACCCAGGACGTTTGACAACAAGGTGTGTCTGAGGGCAATGGGACCACTAGAATCACCTTGACCTGCTGCCTGAGGAAATTCACTCTATGAGAGGGCAAAGCTGCAATTTCTGTCACTATGTTGAGCTGGGTTCCTATAAATTCTAGACTTTGCACAGGAGTCAGTTTTGACTTGGCCACACTGACTGAAATACCCAACTTGTTGAAGGTCTCCAAAAGGTACTGCATCACTAATGTCAGTCAATGCCTTGTTGGAGCCATGAGGAGCCAATCGTCCAGGTATGGAAAGACCTGGAATCCATGCAGTCTCAAGTGAGCTGTAACCACTGCCAAGCATTTGGTGAACAACTGGGGGGCTGTGGTGAATCGAAAGGGCAGGGGTCTGAATTGGAAAATGATTGGCTGCCAGTTAGAAGTGCAGAAGCCTCCTGGAGTGCCTGTCTGTCTTGATGTGGTAGTAGGCATCCTAGAGGTCTATGGAGCACATCCACTTGCCCTTGCACAAAAGCGGTAGGATGGACTGAACAGTGACCATCTGAAACTTTGACTTCTTGACAAACAGATTCAACTTGCTGAGGTCTCAAATTGGATGCATGTTTCTGGTCTTTTCTGGCACCAAAAAGAAGCGAGAATAAGTCCCAAACCCGCTTTGTCCTTTCGGGACCTCCTGGATCGCTGTTTTTTCTTAAAGTTTTACAAATTCGCTTTGGGCCAGTTTTCCCTGACTAGGTGGTGCATCGGGGGGAACTCTCATGAGACTTGGAGGTGGTTGGGAAAAGGCAATGTAATAATCCCTGGATATGATATTGAGCACCCACTGATCATTTTCTATGGCTGTCCATGCATTTGTGTGCAATGAGAACTGACCCCCGATTGCCTCCAGGGCAGGACAGTCAGGCAACACCTCAGGGGCAGTGAAAAGGCTTCTCAGAGAAGCGTTCACTGAAGCCCTGGCTCTGCAGACCCCCTCTGCCTTTAGGGAGGCATCTGCCATTTAACCCTCTTCCCCTGCCTCTGGAAGATGAATCCTCAGGAGCATCCTGGAAGGGACTCTGTGAATTTCAGAACCAAAGTTTCTTATCTCCCAGTTGGTTCTTGGAAAACGAAATCTGGGGGTAGAGAACTTGATCCCTAACACTGACAGAATTTTTCCTTTCTGCTTACTGCAGATCAAAGTCTCTTTGACTGATGGTCCAAACGGCGAGGAGCCATCAAAGGGGGCATTCGTGAAAGACACCTTGAAGGGTTCTGCAAATCCACACAACCGCATCCACACATGATGCCTCAAGGCAATGCCTGGACTGGTCATCGTGAGGTACCTTCAGCAGCATTAGAGATTAATCTCATCAAGGAGTTGTCAAGAAAAGATAGAGTGGTGAGCTGGGGCAAGAGCTTTTTGAGGTCCTCCACAAACATCAACTCTGAAAGAGATTTGGTTAGTTCAGCAACCAGGTCTCTGTGGAGGCAGGTAAAATATTCCAGATTATTAAGAGCTATCAAGCCAAATGTGGCTGAGGTCTAGATGCACTTCCTGTGTCTGTCTATCACTCGAGACTCCCTGTTTGGGGGATGGATGGTGGAGCTCTATTCTGCTAGCTCCTTTTTGGTGGCTGTAGCAACTACAATGACATCAACTTGAATGCCTTTGCTCCAATGCATCCTATTGGAAGAGGGACTCAAGAACTTGTCAGCCTTTTTGGGGACCGGTTCCATGGTGTCAGATTCTTTCCATGTCCTTCACGAAATAAGGTCAATAAGTTTGTCCGCAGGGGGGACATCCAGGAAGTAGATGGGCCCATCCCAAACGCCTTCTGGAACACAAATTTCTCTAAAGATGGAGGTTGGGAAGACTGTCCTTTGTGTTTCAACAGCCCCAGAATGTCTCCAAAGGAGACATCATCAGGTGGAGACCTGGGGGACCCACCCCCCCTCATCAAAATCTGTGTCCTCCATGAGGAACTCCATGGGTGAGTCCAATTGCCTCCTTTTGCACTTTCTCTTCCATGGCACCTCCTCTGTGTGGGGCTCAGGGGAGGTCTCTGGGGGTTAAATGCCACCTGAAGGCTACCTCGGGAGGACTGACCCTGGACAGAATGGATGCGCTCAGGGCTCAGAATAGTGATGGGCTGGGATGTACTCAGTAGAGGGCAACTCACTACTCCAGACCTGCAGAAAGTTTGCTCTACTAACCAAAAGGCAGATGGACTTGAGAAAATTCTCTCTTCATCCCCAGGAGTCAAACTCATCTGGGAAGAAGGAGTGGAGGTAACCCTCAGTCCCAGCCCTCTGGGCAGTACTGGCCTCGAGCTGTCAAGAACCAAGGCCCCGAAGGGAAGGGACTGATCTGAAAAGCCTAGAATCTATCCCCTCCCCAGAGACCCAGTGCTGACCTTTTGGAGTCGAGACCCGCTCTGATCCAATGACAATAGAATTGAGCTGTTCAAATACCCTGATGGAGTCAGAAAATTATGCATTCCCAGACCCATCAACATCTCCCTCAGATGAACCAGGTCCTGGAATTCCAAAACAGGGAGATTCAGAAAAGGGTAGGGCAAATTTGGGGCCAGAGATCTCACTGAGCCTGAGCCTGAGCAGGCTGGAGATGCCAAGAGACCCATTTCTAGCTGGGCTCTGATGAAGCTCCTCATCATCCTGTCCATATCCATGGGCAAAAGGCTCCCGGAGGATCTGAAGGAAGCCGAAGAATGGGTGGATTTAGCCAGGGAAGCAAACCTCGACCCTGAAGCAGACCTATGATACCCCAGATCCCAAAGATCGGCTCCTATGCCTAGTAGCTGAGTGCTTTGGATCCCTGGTGAATCCAGAAGGAGAGCCCTCACAAAGTAATATTGGCTCTAACAAATATGTCAGATCTGACATCTGCTGGACTGCCCTCTTCAGATCCGAAGGACAACCATGGATTCCATTCTAGTATTAAAAAAGCAGGAACATATAAATGTGTTTTTTGTAACTACTGCAAGTATATCTTTGTGGGGAAGCAAATTGTGGTAAACTAGATGGTTAAAAAACCCAGTTTCCATTGTACATGAAATTCTCAGGGTCTAGTTTATGTAGTTATTTTCAAAAATGCAGTGGATTTTATGTGGGTAAAACCCAAAGAAAATTTAAAGATAAAATATATGAACATGGATTGGATATCAGGAAGAAGGACCCTGGTAATGCATTGGTGAGGCATTTGGGGCAAAACCAAGACCACCACTTCCCATTTTTTGGTATTGAACTTATTGTTAAGGACATTCGGGGTGGACTTTGGGCTTATAAGATTGAAGAAAAAGAGCTTTGTTGGTAACTTGGGCTAAATGCCACGTCCCCCCAGGTCTGAATGACTATGTCTCAATTGGAAGTGTTTAAAGCTAAAGTCATATGAGATTTAATTTCTTGTATTTTACTGTTTTTGTATTTTTTATTTTTATTTTTTTGGTTATTTGATATGCATCAGTAGGGTCTATATCACATAGTCAAAGTCATAGCTTTGAACACTTAATGTTCAAACCATTATGTTTGAAGTTACAAAACTTCGACTATGGATAAAAAAACAAAAAATGGAAAAGAACATAAACTGCTTTAAGCAGGGGGACAAGCCACCCTGCACCCCCCATGTGGGGGGCTGCGATCCCCCCACTACTTAAATATACCAACTCCGAGATAACACCCTATTGAAAAAAATGGAAACCTCCTCTTATGGAGATTTCCATTCAAACGCTCAAACTTTTACAAATTCAAACTTATGGTCTCGACCATATGAGGGTCAAACTTGTAAAAGTTCAACTTCGTGATTGGAACCCGCATCAGTATGTGCTTTTAATTACTGGGTGAAACATTAATTGTTTTGTCAGATCAAATTTACATAATATTTTAATGGTGAACTTTTTATGTTTTGTTATTGGTTGAGGTTAGTCATGTGAATTTATTAGGCAGAGTACATCAGTTAGTGAATCGACCATGTTAGTTGTGATTCTGATGAAGTTTGTTATGAAAGCGCTCAGTCATTAAAGAATTTGAACTGTGGCGCTGTATTCCTGGTCTCAGTTTGTTTCTTTGGAGTTATGTGATTTTTCTAGTTGGGGGCCTAACTGCAGTCAGATCTGATGGCCTCCAATCTAAAAAGACCTCAGAACATACTGACAGATATGGAGATACTGAATCTGAGATGGCCAAAGGCAGTTTCAGATCCGGGGATTTCTGATCTGAAAGACTAGGCCATTTCTGAGTCAGAGAAGGAGAAATGCTTGGGGGCGCAGATGGGGCTTTCCTTTCTGGATCCTTAGGGCCTGAAGAAGTAGAAGGGGAACTCAAGAAAAAAAGGACCCATTTGAGCCATGCCCTTAAAAAGCAACTTATTTTGGCCGTCTGCCAGCGCTCTTGGGTTGAATGCTGCACAGATAGAGCAATCGGCTTCAAGGTGGTGGATGCCCAAACAGTTGACACGCTTCTTACAGGTTTCAGAATTTGGAATCTTATGCCCACAAGAAGAGCACTTTTTAAATCCAGTAGGTTTGTCTTTCTCAGCTATACCTAGCAGTCAGACACACACACACACACACGCACACACGCACACACGCACACACGCACACACGCACACACACACACACACACACACACACACACACACACACACACACACACACACACACACACACATACACGCATGCACTAAAACACCCAAAACACTAAGTAAAATAGAATTTACACAACCGCTTTAAAAAACAAGACTAAGCCTGTCAGTTGTAGAAACCAAAAAAGGCACCAAGTGCCGACTAAGTAAAAGAGGGGATTATACCAAAACTCTAATCCCAGAGACAGCTAGAAAAGGAAGGGGGAGGATAGTTGGAAGAGAACTATTTAAAGCCAACAAATAAATAAATCACTTATCTGAAAAACACTTGCTAAAAACACGAAAAGCAGCTCTGAGCCAGGAATCATGTCCATGCATAAAAGTGGCAAATGAGATCTGAGGGCTAGAGTACAGAATGGGGATTATGGGAGAGGGAGGAGCTCGAGCCTTGAATCTATGCCATGTGTAGTGCTGGATTAGATCCAATGTCAGATCCAAGACCCAGTCATTAGGAATAATGAAATGGATAACATCAGATCTCACTTTTTTGCATCCAAGACTTTAATCGAGTGTAAAAAGCAAATTAGTTGTTGTTATAAAATTATATTTTCCTTGACAGCAGTTTGATATTTTCACCATCTTAGCTACATTTAAATTCAACCAAAATGAGAAAAACAAATCCACAAACCAGAAAAACCAAAAACAAAAGCAATGACAACCACGGGAATCAAACCAAAAGAATTTAATACAGCGCTTTTCATTCAGTCAATAACTTGAACTTCTTCAGCTAAAATAACAAGTGATACATCACAATTTAAATATCCATACATTTAAATTCAAGACTCAATGATTTTTTAGAGAAAATATGGTGGATTGCAGTCAATAAGTAACGATTATCATTACAGATGCAGATTTCTTTTATTTCAGAAAATGCATGTGTATTAATTCATGTTCTTATTCTATCAGCTTTGTAAGTCACTAGTTATTATTGTTGCTTAGTCATTTAGTTGAATTTGACTCCTTGTGATGTCAAGCACACTGGCACCCCAGGCCTGCCTGTCAAGAACTGCTTCTTTAAGTTCTTGCAAATTCATATTCATTACCTCACTAATGTTGTCCATCCACCTTAGCCTCTGCTGCCCTTTCTTGTTTTGCCTTCAAGTTTTCCCAGCAGCAGTGTGTTCTTTAGTGAATCCTTTCTTCACACTATGTGGCCGAAGTATTTGAGTTTTAGTTTTATTATTAAGCTTCCAATGAACAGTCTGGATTTATTACCTGATTCGAACATCTTTCACTCCACAAAATTCTCAAAGTTTTTCTTTAACACCGCAGTCCAAAATCATCAGTTTTCCAATACTATGCTTTACTTACAGTCTGTCTCTTACAGCCATGTTATTACTGGAAAAAACATACTTTTGACTATATGGACATTGGTTGACAATTTGATGACTTTGCTCTTTAAAATATTATCCAGATTTGCCATAGCCTTCTTTCCAAACATCAAGCATCATTTAACTTCATAGAGCGATCACAATTTGCAAAGATCTTTGAGCCCAGGAAGTAAACTCTATTATTGTCCCACTTCTACCCTGTCTATCTGAAAATAGTTGATAGGGCTAGGTGACATCATTTTAGTTTTTGCAGTTGTTGTTTTTATGTTGAGCAACAAGCCAGCTTTTGTACTTTCTACAATAAGTCAGTAGTACTGATATTTTGAAAAGGCGTTCTTGATTTGGGGCATTGTCCCTGATGATATCTGGCTTCTTCACTGATTCTAGAGGTAACAGGTAAACAGCTATGTGTGCACAGCAATGGACAGTTAATACAGCATGGCAACGTCCACCACATATGCAATGAAATTATATAACAACGTATTCTCTGTCCTTTTCTTCTGATTTTTTTAAATTAACTGGGTAAATAAATGAACTGATCTTGTGACCCTTTTCAACTACAATCAATGCCAGAAGGCATTGAAATGTAAATACACGTTTTTAACATAAGTACTGCATAAAATCAAAAGAATAAAGTGCATACAAAGTAGAGGAATCATTATAAAAGTAATAAATCAGAGTTAGGATAATGGGAACCATCAATGTGCATTGTGGAAAATGACTCAGCAGATGGCACAAAGGTTGCAAGACAATGACAGAAAGATGAAGAAGACAGTCTGCTGATGACTTTCATAAGAGATGCTAGCAGCAATCTGCTCCCCAGTGCACAGGACATCAAAGGCAGATGGAAAGAGTACTTTAAGAAGCTTCTGAATGAAGAAAATCTCACAGATGCTTCACGGCTGTATGCACAGCCTAAAGTGAAAGATGAACACACCCTAAAAGATGTAAGATGTGCATTAACAAAAATGAAGTAGGGGAAAGCAATGGAATCAGATGAAGTCACAGCAGATGTAACCAGGATATTGGGTGTGTTAGGAAAGAACTGTCTCCAGAGGGTATTTATCATGATATGAAGAGAGAGGCGTATCCTAGATGACTGGAGAAAACACATTTCAATGCCAGTATATAAGAACAAAGGGGTTATTCATAATTGTGGGTAATGTAGAGGTATTAAACTTCTATCAACTGCATGAAAGTGTTGGAGAGATCAACTGATGAATGAACATTATTAGAAAGTCTTATAGGAGGTGAGTAGTTCAAATTCAGATCAGGATGCAGTACAAAAAAAAACGTTTGCAGTGATACAGATGGTGGAGAAGAAGCTGGAGATGGAGAAAAAGTCCAGCTGAGCATTCTTAGTCCTGATGAAGCATATGACAAGGTCCCAAGAAAGCTGACTTGGGCACGCCTGTGATGGTTTGAAGTCCTGGAATTATTGGTAGAATTAATGCAGGCTATGTAAAAGGACCCAATGACACAAGTATGAACAGTGTTCAGGCACACAAAGGGGTTCCCAGTAGGAGTGGGTGTGCATCAAGGTTCAGCTTTGAACCCACTCCTGTTCAAACTGAAGATGGACTACATCAGCAACCAGGTCAGAGAGGACTGATTAACAAAGCCGATAAATGAAGACAATGTGGCACTACAAGCAGACTCCGAATAGGAACTTTGGCAAATGACAGGGGATTTAAGTGCAAAACTGTAGGCACATTCGATGAAACTGACAACAGACAAGATAATAGCCATGGCTGCAAAAGGGGGAATCAGAAGAAGTTAAAATTTGAAATAAAAGGAAAAAAAATAATAAAAGAAGTTAATGAGAGTTGTGGCTGAGAAGGGAAGTCTGAATGAGAAGGTCAGTGCTTGCCTCAGAAGTGCCAGATGTGTCAGAAGCAGTGTATGAAAGAAACATGACAAAAAGCTGAAAAATAAGGTGCAAAAAACAATGGTACAGACAGTGCTTCAGTGCAGCACAAAGACCTGGGCAGTAGAGGCACAGCAGCTAAGAAGCTTGACGTAATGCAGATGAAGTACCTGAGATGGGCACAAGGATGCAACCTGTGGAAGAGGCAGAGAAATAAGGGCAACAGAGTAGAAACCAAATTTGACCCAGTTGTGGAGAAGCTCAAGAACAGTATTATGGTGGTTTGATCACATGTGCAGGAAAGCAGGAGACAATTGGTAAAGGAGATTTGAGACAGGCAGGAAGATGGTAAGAGGAGAAATGGACATCTAGGCAACAAATTGCTAGATTGCATGGGAGAAGACCTGTGACAATCTTGCATTACAGTCAACAAAGGTGGAAGAGTGGCTGTGAACTAACAGTGGTGGCAACAGTTGAAGTAATACTCCAACCCTATGTTAAAACTGGGAAAATGGGGACTGATGAAGATTGATGATGATAATTCTGGTAATGTTTATTTTTATTTATATTTATTTTACATTTGTTGACTGGGCTAGTCTAGCTGGATATATGTCCATTTTCAGTAGAGGCCCGGGGAGATAAGCTCCAAGATGTAAACAAGAAAACAACAACAAATAACAAAATAACAACCACAGTGATATATACAATGCATTTTACAGGTTAATGCAGACATTTTCAGTGAGGGCAAAAATCATAAACAATGCAAAATGCAGGTGCAATATAACATACAGTTAAATGCATAATAAAGAAATAAAGTAAAAGAAGACAGTGTATTGTATAGTACTATAAATAAAGAGAGTTCACTCTAAAATAAGTAAGCACAGAGGTTGGAAATGAATTCAGAGGGAGATGGTATTTATAGTTAATAAGGAAAGTCTAGCAGTTCATGAGAAGTATGGGGTAGGCAGAGCTAAGTTTGAAGAGATAGATGATGAGTCAGGTTTAGTATAAGGGCATAACCAATGTGTTCTGAGGAAAAGTTTTAGTCTGTTTTTGAAGAGTGATAAAGAGGCAAGTGAGAAAAGGTCACTGGGGAGACCATTACGGGTCTACTTTAATTAAACGAAAGCGGAATCCATCGAATCTGAATCAGTCAACACATAAACAGCGAAACGTGGAAACGTCGAATGCACTAAATAGCAAAATGGGAAATGTCAAATTATCATAGTTAGCCCGTCTGCGGTATAGCTCCGTAAGGTAAGTGTGCGATAGTTAGGGTTAGGGTGCGGGTTAAGGTAAGTGCATAGATAGGTAATGTATGTAACATTTAGTGTAGGGTTTTGTTAAGTGTATGTGTGTGCAATATTTACTTTGTGTGGGTATAGTTCTGTAGGGTAAGTGTGCGGTAGTTATGGACCTAAGGGTTAGGGAGTGGTTAAGGGTAGTGCATAGATAGTTGTGTATGTGGGGTTTAGTGTAGGGTTACAAGTGGGGTTTTGGTGCTTTAATTTAGGGTTAGTAGTAGGGTTTTGGTTAGTGTATGTATGTGTTCTTTGTTGTTGTGTTTGCATAGGTAGCATGTTACAGGTGGTGGGATTGGCTGACTATTGCGGTTTCGATGTTTAAATTTCGTGGTTTTGCATGTTCGACGTTATCACGTTTCGCTGTTTATGTGTCGACAGATTCGTATTCTATGGATTCTGCTTCCATTTAATTAAAGTAGACCCGACCATTACTCCTGCATTCTGGGTCAGCTTTTGTTATCCGCAGCAGATAAAGCAAGCTTATGCCAATACAGTGTAACTCTGAATTTGCAGGCCATAAAAATTACATATATAGTAAGTCCTTCTGAGGATATAGGCATGGCTTACAGAATACATATCTGCATTTCAAGAAAACTATCCATCAAAAAGCAATGCAGACTTTTTAAATATGGTTGTCTCACCAAGCTGTATTTAAAGCAGTCATTTTCTGACTCCCTAGCATGGAGATCGTATGACAGAGAAATCAACCAAAGTTTCTCTGTTCAGTGGGTATGTTTTTTTTTTTTTTTTACTCTCCCCTCCTTTCACACTATTAGGTTTATAAGTTCATATGTAAGTACTAAACAATCAGTCTACAGACTCTACAAGCCCAGCCAAAAAACCTTACTCAAAAGTTCACTCCAGCCTCAAAGAGGGTAAATTGGGGGCTGCCCATTGAGTTGTCTAGGTATACCCTAAAGGTGGAAAGTGTGACTCTTCTTGACATGTACAAGAAGTGTGTTCTAGAGATGGGGGGGGGGGGTGCATTCAGTTTTGAATTTATCATGCAAACATGTATCATTTCCCTGTTAATGAAGGTTTAGTCATTTAACCGTGTATCTGAGGAACCATTTGTTTTGTGAAGGAATAGGAGGGCAAGGACAATCAGCTGTTTCATGGCAAGATAAGCTAGCCACAGATCATTGCTGAGGAGTATATAAGAGACCAAGTACAGAGAGAGGGCTGACAGGCTGTCCAGATAAATGAGTGCCTTGAGGGCACTGATCTTTTTAGTTAGGATTCTGTGACATCTCGAGTGATATCTTTTGCCAAAGTAATATTTGCCAAAAGGGGCATTATATTCAATAATGGGTATGATGAGAGAGGAGTACAAGAGAATTAAGACTTCTTTGGATCTAGATGAGATTCCTTTGGAAATTAGATGAGTTAAACAGGAGATTTTCTATGCTACTACAGCAAATATGGAGACTATCAATAATGCCTGCATGGGAAAACTTTCAATGGCCTCGGTCATGTCCAAATATACTGTCTGTACTACATAACCTAAATGCCCTGCTTTGGTGACTTTGTCAACAAAGTTTAAGGGTAGTATCTGCCCATACCCCTTGTCAGTCCTTGATTTCACAGAATGTCCCTGATTCTGCCTTACATGTTGGCCTTTTCCTTGTACAACATGTTGTTTTCTAGCAAACAGTTAAGAATTGCAATAATTAAATAATGACATATCTGAGTTTCAGATGTCATATCCTTCAGAAAATAAATGTTAATGCAAAACATGTTATTCTAGCAGCTTTCTAAATGTATAAGAGCAATAATCTGTTCTTGATTTTGGGCCTTTGTTCCCATTATTATTTTGGCATTATCCTTGGTTCGTTACCTAAGAGACTTAGAGGCATAGGCCCACTTTTGACAAAGCTGAAGTGAAGATGGTCCATGGTTATGTGATTTTCAATGTCCAGCTTAATAAGGTCTGAGATAACATCTAACATAGCTTTATATATGAGACTAATGAGGCTAATGGGTCTTATAGCAATGAAGGTCTGGAGTTGGACTACACTTGTGTAACAGTATTAAAATGGCTGTTTTTCCAGGCTTACGTACTGAAAGAAGGTGATTTATACTAATATGCTCTACACTGTTCTCTCCAGTGAAGCACCATCATTCATATATGGCTTATTCTGACAGTCTTATAGACAAGAAATGGGAATGACATTTTGGAAATTATTAACACTAAGTATGAGGGAATGTCTCAAAAATGGAAATGTACAGTAATGTGAAGGGAGTGTCTCTTGAGATTACCAAAGGATGGCTGGTCAGACATTGAGTCAGCATGTCTGAATGACACTCAAGCAACTTGTGTTATTATAACACTAACTTACACAAAGATTTCAACAGTAGATAAGAACCCTTTTGCCCACATAACATGGGATATGCTGATAAGCTGCAGATCTTATTTAGCTAATAACTTTTTTCTTACCCCCTTTACAAGCCTCCTTTTACACGTGTTACATACAGAATTGAAATCTGACATTGGTTTGGCCATAATACTTCTATACAAAGGTTGTTACAACCACCTACCATTCTTCCCATAAATAATGCATTTTATTTTCTCCTTGAGCCATTCATCACTCATCTTCAAATGTCATCTTGATGTACCCCCACAACTCTTTTTTTAAGCTGGAATCCATTTGGGGTCTACTATTTATGTTATGTTCTTAAAAGTTTCTGTCATGTTTTCTTAACCATACAAAACACACACATTTATTTCTTCAAAATTATACATATCATCCTTTGGATGAGACATTAAACTGAGGCTCCTTTTGCCTGAGCTGGAGGTAGCTCAGGTGGATGTAAAAAATGGCACCTATTGATAAGAGTAGGTAAAGTTCCCAAATGCCCTGGCCAAATTTGCCCTAGTAGTATAAGGGGAGAAGAGGCCACTAGCCTAGATGGGACTAACCTGGTCAACAATGGATAAATAAATAAAAGCTAAAACTATACATATTAATTTTTTCTAGTCTCTTTCCACATTTCTTCTTGTGGAAACTGTACACCTTTGTCCTACCCTCGACTTAACTCCCACTATTCCGAGTCCTAACAAAGGTGAGATCTCAGATGTGTACACAGCCTGCTAAGTGGAGTCCTATATTTTGCCATTGTAAAGGACAGGAAGTAATTGTTTTCTAACTGTAATGCCTCCCAGTGTGCATTTTACTATTCAAGTAGTCATTGTTATTACTCTCTTACACTGCTTGTTTACATTTAGGTATTCTAATATGACTAACCTCCTACTCCATTTGCTGTTTTTCTACTGCTATTATGGCCTATATTATGCGCAACCACTAGTGAACAGTGGCTTCTTCACCTCCACCTTCATCAACTATTATGGCCTGCACAGGGTCACAAAAAAATGTTCAGACTTTATTTGCCAACCAGATAAAAGCACGAGGCACATGTGCCTCCATTTTTCAGGCACTGACCTGGAAACATTGTCTAGTTATGTGACTTGCTCAAAGTTGTATAGTAGAGGCAAATGGAGACTGACAACATTCAAACAAAACAATAGGATGACATTCATTAGCAGCTTATGCTATAATCTTACTCATCTGTGCTTAATTAACTGGTATCTCCCAGATTACCTCTGTCAAATTCAGATCCCATATGAATTTTTTTTCTTAGCAAAACTCCTGATTGCGCCTTTTAACAACATCTTTCTTTCTGGCATTTGACATCCTGTAAACTGCATCAGTCCATCACTATTTCCCCTCTGTCTTAACCTATTCTTACAAAGATCACATCATATCATATTTCGTCCTTCCAATTGCTGCCCTTATGCCTTGTCCATCAAGCTATCACCTCAGTAACGCACCACTCATTTTACCTAACCATCTGTGTTCCTCTTCTCCAGCTTAAATAAAGGTATAACCATCTCAGTCCTTATGGTCTGTAACTCATGTTTTTATCACTCTTGCAATAACCTACCCTTCTATCTTATATTACTTTCAATACTTCACTAATTTCTAAAAAAAAAAATCTAGCATTCAGAATTTAGAATTAGTGTTTTGCATTTTATATTTTGACATTTATCACTTAGTATGCAGAATTCTGTTTGCAGGAATGACTGGTATAACCTGTATACCAAGAATGTATATGTAATCCTCCTCACAGTATAACGAAGATGCTGCTGTAACTTAGTAAATTTATTTACTACTCTGTGACAGAAAGTTATCATGATATCATCACACATACATAAGCATATCTGCACTTTCTGGAATGTCACTGTGCCCAGTAACTATCCTAAAATAGTTCATTAAGGCCTTCCTTATTCATTTCCCAGTGTAAAATCTAGTATTTCAGGAAAAAATAATTTTCCATCATCATGGTGTCAGTTTGTGAGTCTTTTTATGCAAACTAAGTATGTCTAGCCACAGAAAATGGGAAAACATTAGAATACAGGGATTTATCAGATTTAAAATGGCCGCTGACCTATAAACACTGCAGTTACCTAGCTCTCCAAATACCGATATAAATAATTACTTTTTCTGACAAAAACATGATCTAGGGGGGAAATAAAACTTGATTGTCATCAAGACTAACCACTACAACTTGGAAAAACTACCAGAAACAGAAACAAATACTGAAAAATAGGAAGATTACCTTTGATACTGCCAGGATTCCTTCACATGTGCTCTGCTTGTTGGCTGACTGAATCACCTGGAGGCCAACTATATTCTTCCAGCTCCTAAGCATAAAAAGAGAAATAATGCCAACTGGCTCAGATACCATGGACTCTCAAACTACTAAAACTAAGTTTTCAGCACTTACATCTCCAGAAAAAGACATTAATACTAAAAGGCCCAGAACTGGGAAGCAACAAGAAACCAGTAAATCATCCAGTAAGAAAAACTAAATCTGCAAACCTTGATGACCTAAAATTTGCTCTACAGCCATTCAAAATTTCTCAGACCAGTTAAAATCTTTTGGGGATTCCATTAATCACATTGCAACCAGAGTGGAAAAAGCAGAAGCCAGACTCTTTGAAAATGAAAATAAAATTGAAGAACTACAGAAGGAATCTAAAGCTTACAACAATTCTATACAAGAAATGCAGCAAAACATCCTGGCCTTAGAAGCAAAATCCAGACATAATAATATCATCCTGAGGGGTATTCCAGAAATAATTGAGCAAAACAATCTACTGGAAACAATTTTGACTATATTTGAGGCTCTACTTGAAAACACCACTGAAGCAAGCGAACTAACAATGGAAAGAGCACACCAAGCCCTACGCCGCTCATTAGTTTCCACTAAACCAAGATTAGTATATGTAAAACTGCTTAATTTTCAACATGTGACCAGAATCCTTACAGCTGCAAAAAAAAAAAAAAAAAAAAAACATGGTCTGGAATGGCAAGAAAATATTTTTTGCCCAAGATCTTCCTCTACAAATTAAAATGGAACGTCCAAAACTATCCATTTTGTAGCTTTTTGATACAAAAGCAGATCAGATTCCAAATGAAATACCCCCATGCACTTCACTTCCAGCATCAGGGGATCAAATACAATGTCAGCAACACCTCTGAAGTGAAGAAATCATTCTTAAGTGCATTCAAAGCAGTTCCTAAACTACTTACTACTAAAATAGCAAATAAAATAAAAATAAGCAACATCATGGCATAAATAAGATGACCGCTAACTGAGGACTAGCGAACGCAACAGAAATAAGGTAAAAATAAGCATCTTACTGTTTTGGTACTGTTTATAATCTAAAAGAAATAATTGACGGACTTCTCAGATGAAAATGACTGGCTGGCTCCTCATACTGGTTCCATTAATATAGCATAGGAGGAGCCAGCCATTTCAATCTGCCTTCCTGATTAACCCCTGAACTTGTCTTCCCAGAAGCCTTATCTTTCTTAAAGTGCCACTACCACATTTTCAGACATTTTTAGGCAAGCAAGAAAAAGAAATATGCAAGAACTCCATTCACAATGTCGGATTTTCAACACATCTATCGTTTTTGATCCTGAAAAGCACAAGTTAACCAGAAAATCTTTAGTTTTGAATTACTACAATTAGATTTCTTTCTCACCTTTAACTTGGCTCCACAAGCTAATCCTGTCACACAAAAACAGATTACACATCCATCTAGAGGTCAATACAGCAATCTTCCCATTCTCATTATCCTCTGCCATGGTACTCCACTCAACCACACACAGACTAATGTAAATACTTACAAACTGTACAATTGCATTGCAAAGTAATGCATGACATTTCCTTCCTTTGACATTTAAAACTTCTGGAATCCACTTTTATATGCTGTTTTGCCTGTACTTCTATAGATGACTTCTCATACAAGTTTCACCAGACTTGGACAACAACTATGAATACTACACTGCGTGTGTTTTTTTCTTTCCCTCTAACATAGTAACGTAACACATTCATCACAAATGAAGAAAGAAAAGGGAAGATGAGGAAAGGACAATGAAGAAGGGAAGTAAAAAAATTAAAAAATGACCAAATGAAAATGTGCATACTATTACTCTCAAGTCTGTCTATCCAAATAACTAGCAAACCTACGATATTCATCTTGAACTGGTTAACATGACATTTTCTAATAATAATACCTTCGGCTTAATTGACAGATGCATGTTGTTAAAAATAGTTAATGGAACTAGCTGTGATGTTAATTACTTCATAAGTTTGACAAATGCTACAGTATCCATAAGTAATATGTATGCTCTGATTTGCTTATTGTTTTAGGACTAACCGCCTCTTCGAGGAAAAAAATTTTCAGTGTGCTATATGGAACAAGTTGTGATGTTAACTGCTTTATAAGTTTGACAAATGCTACAGTCTCCATAAGGAATATATATGCTCTGATTTGCTTACTGTTTTATGACTAACCACCTCTTTGAGGAACATTTTTTTTAGTGTGCTGTTATGTATACTAGATTTTAACAACAGAATATTAATAATATAATAATACCTATTCTGATATAAAACTAACATCCTATAAAATCTGTGGGTTTATCACCCTGAAGTTTCTTGACCAGAGACGAGAAATACACCTGGAAACACTAACATTCAACCTGACGCATTAAGTCATACATTAGTACCACCAGTTATTTAAATGACTAGTACTATCTCTATAATTAATAACACAGATCAATGCCCCAGCTAAGACATACTAGTCAACATAATATCAGAGGTATACAATTTTTTACACTACCTTAACCAGTTCTAAGAACATTTACAGTTTGCACCCATTTTGGGGGATATTCTATTTTACTACACTACACAATACTGCCCCCCATTGCTTTCCCCCATAATTAAAAAAACTATGGAGAGCTAGAAGACTAGTAGAAGCTACAATAGGAAGACATGCTATTTGTTATCTGTACTATATATGTTTTTAATATGGGACTAAATGCTATCAAAGCACTAATAATAAGAGGAGTTCTACCTAAGGGTTGGGAGGGTGGCCTAATGACTAAGGTGTTTGCCTTACAAACACAAGGTGCAGGGTTTGAGTCTCACAAGGGATAATTGGCTAGGCTTAAAATGGCTCCCAAGGGCAGTTAACTTAGTACTAATCTATGAACCTATAACCATTTCTGCTTTAACTCTTGTTATAACTCTTTATCATCCAATTCCCCCATCTCTTCCAGGCATAGCAGTTTAGTGAATAGGTACAAGTTTGATGCAGGATGCCAATGTCCTTCCTCTTACATCTACTGTACCAACCATATCCATCACACTCATTCTTTACTGACCCATAGATATAATAGTAGGTGTGTGGTCATTTGATTCTTGGAATGTCAAAGGGATTCAACTTGAAAAAACAAAGAAAACTACTTTTACATTTGATCTACAAATCCAATGCTAATTTAATCCTCTTACAAGAAACCCACATGCAACCAGAGCAATGGAAACCCTCCCAGAAGAAAAAATGGATTAAGAATATCATTGCTTCTGGCAAATTCCTAAATAGCTCAGGAGTAACAATCATTATTAAAACTAACTTCCAGGACAAAATCATAAAATATGATATGGACATGAATGGAAGGTGGTGCTATATAGCAACTAAACTAGCCCATTTAGACAAACCTATTCTGATATTAAACCTATACCCACCTTGTGTAAATCAACACAAATTTATAATGTCTATATATATAAAATACTACTTGACATCTCTAATCATTACTACATTCTAGGAGGGGACTGGAATTCAGTCCAAGACCCTGATATTGACAGATCCAATACCAATTCTATATAAAATACTCATGCCATATCAGCACTCAAGGAACTTAAAAATGACTTCAACTTATTTGACCCCCATATTATCCAACCCAATAACTCTCGCAAAAATAAATATACCTTCAACTCTATGTGTCACAAGTTTTGGTCCAGACTGGATTTCTTCCTAATTTCCAATGTATTTATTAAATACAAAAATTCCTTCCACACAGAACCCAGATACCTATCAGATCATTCTAAGATTAACTTAACTATTGATTGGGATAACAGTCAAACGAACAGTAATCGAGGGTATAACTGGGTCCTTAACTCTAACCTATTAAGGAAAAAAGAAATTCCACAAGAAATAGATGCCATCCTGGACCAAGCTTTAGACAATTTAATGTATAATCACCTACCTATGGACATTTATTAGGCCTCTATTAAATCCATAATTAGAGGTACCTTTATAGGTAAAGCTTCATATTAGAAAAAAAAACTTATCCGGGAGGAAGCCGATTTTAAAAGTCAAATCATTAAGCTTGAATCCCAACTCCAATCATCCTTTAATCAAGAAACTGAAATTCAAATAACACAACTCCAGCAAAAACTATATGATCTCAATGCCAAAAACCTAACATACCAAGAAATTATAACTCTAGCGAATTACTCTGAATGGGCTCACATGCCTTCTAAATTCCTAGCGAGGCTTGTTAACCAAAACAAACCCTCCCAGAACATAACAGCTTATTTATCAAGATAAACTCTATCACACTTCTCAAAATATCATATGTATCTTTAAAAGTATATACACAAAATCTTATAGCCCATCAAACCTCTCTCATAATAAACAAGACTTATATGCCTTCTTAAACCAATTAACTTTTCCCAAAATTAATCCAG
The DNA here is from genome assembly GCF_019279795.1 of Protopterus annectens. Classification (NCBI taxonomy): domain Eukaryota; kingdom Metazoa; phylum Chordata; order Ceratodontiformes; family Protopteridae; genus Protopterus; species Protopterus annectens. The sequence goes on from NC_056733.1 coordinate 680,000,137, forward strand.
ATCAACAAAAAATGTTATCCTCCCTGATCTCACAGCAAGAAATTATTATGACAGTTAACAAACTCAAACTCAACAAATCACCAATTCCAGATGGTCTTACGGCCAAATTCTATAAAGCCTTCCCACAAAAATCATCTCTCTTTCTTCTTTATCTATTTAATCACTTTACTACTAATTGTGTAATCCGCAGTGGTGCAGCGGTAGCGTTGTTGCCTCACAGCAAGAGGTTCCCCGTTCGATTCTCAGCTAGTGTGTGGGGAGTGCCTTCTGTGTGGAGTCTGCATGTCATCTCCGTGGGTCGAGTGGCATTCCGAAAGACATGCATGAATGGGTGTGCCTTCGTTGAAGGTTGGGCGCCGAGCTGGCAGCTCAGCACCATGAAAATCTACTGCCAATCATTGGCGGACCGGAGTTCCGCTGTGGCGACCCCTAACCGGGAAAAGCCGAAAGACAACAACAACTACCAATTGTGTAAGTGATATACATCTAAATTGATTCTCATAACCAAACCAAACTCTGACCTCAAAACCCCCCAGAAATATAGACCAATAGCCCAAATAAATCTTGATATGAAAATATTTGCATCAATCCTAGCAAATAGAATTAAACCAATCATCCCAAACATTGTTTCCCCGGAACAATCAGGTTTTATAATACACAGACAAACCTTTGATCATACCCTCACCCTGGACACCATGATCAATCTTTCAACCCATACATGTACTCCAATCTACACATTAGCTATTGATGCCTTAAAATCATTTGATAGACTCAATATAAACTTTTTGCTCAATATCTTACCTCTCTTTAATGTACCCAGTAACACACTATACTCCAAGGCTTACACATACATACAAATCAACAAACACCCATCCTCTCAAATTAACATTAAGAATGGTGCCAGACAAGGTTGTCCTATGTCCTCCTATCTTTTTAATCTATACATTTAACCCCTTTTCCATCTCATTTCTCAGAAAACTTTCCACCATATCCCCAATATCTTTAACACTAAAATTACCCTAGCAGCTTTTGCTGATGATCTAAATCTTTACTACTCTCTACCCAATTCAGAGCTCCAGAAACTACTATCTGCTATAAGCACCTTTTCAACGTTCTCAAATTACAAACTAAATATAAAGAAAACAAATATCCTCCATATTAACTCCCTCTGTCAGCTTTCCATATACTCCTTAGCAACTGGTATTAAAACTAACCAGTCATTAAAATATCTAGAAATATCCTTCCACCAAGATCCTAAACAATCATATACAAATAATAGCATTAAACTCTGGTCAGACATAAGACATGATATTAGCAGATGGACAAAACATCAACTTCCATTCCTTGCTAAAATAGCCACAATCAAAATAAATCTTCTACCTAGAATTCTCTATATTTTTAATGCCTCCAATACCATTATCAGCCTAAAATTCTTCAAAACCATCCACTCCACAATTTCCAAATTTATTTGGGCCCCCAAATCAATCAGAATCAGTTATAATAAATTGACCTACCATAAAGACTATGGAGGGTTAGGGCTGCCAGACTTTAAACTCTACTATGATATCATAAACTGTAATAGACTAATAACAATAGCTGACTGCACCCCGTCACCACAACAATGGTCTCCAACCTGGGTCAAACTGTTACACAACTATATCAAAACACTATGCATCAACTCCAAAGCCTTCCCTTTCCTTTACAACAAGAATTTAAAAAATCTTAAACTACACCCAATCATTAAACATAAAATCACTATCATACAAAAGATTTTCAAGTCATTAAATCTATATTATGCATTCACTTCCCTACAACCAATCCACCTTAACTGCAATCTCAAAATGAATAACATTATGATTAACCTAAACAATTATCCCGTCCTCAAGAAGCTAACCATCTCTGATATATTTCCCTTCAAGAACAATACTATCACTGAAATGAGAACACAATTAAAGCTCCCTAAAAGCTATACAATCATTTTAAGGCAAATTCGAGACCTTAGCTGATATATCATAGACAATCCTGATATCAACGCAAATGACATTCAAACCTGTAAAACCATATGGAACCTCCTATCCTCATACAAAAAAAATGCTATCTAACTCCTACAAACATATTTTATCAATCAAAATGCAAAAAGAAGTTATTTATTCTAGTTACTGGAAGGAAATAGATCCTTCAATCACAAACAAATATCTCAAGCGATCCAGCTTACCTCCAAACTTATTCCCCTTAAAAAACTTAAATATACACAGATCATGATACTCCATAATGCCTATTTATTCCAATCATTCTAAATAAAATATACCCAACCACCTCTCCATTCTGCCCCTACTGTGATAATCACAAGGCTGATCTACTCCACATCTTCTGGAGCTGCAAGTGCACCTATAAGCTATGGTGCTCACTTAGAGTCCAACTAAAAAAAATGGAGTATGAAAAAGCAACCTTATCTTGGAAACTAGCTCTCCTACACATCACCCCTGCTGGCCTGACTAAACTACAAACATGTATATTAATAACACTAGTTTTGTTACTTAAATGCTACATTACATTACATTACATTGGAAGGATAGAGCATCACTCACCTGGGAGGGTTTCAAACAAATAGCTACTAAACACCTACTAGCTCAGAAATATTTAACCTACACCCAGAAATCTCACACCCACTTCACAGAATTTTGGAAATCCCTTTTTGAACACATTCTAATTTGAAGTTGGTGTGTATATATATATATATATATATATATATATATATATATATATATATATATATATATGTATATATATAAAATTAAGGATGGACTTTTGGCATATGTGTAAATAGTTTTCACTAGTTTGCTTTTATGTTTTATTATTCAGCAATGTATTCACTGGTCATACTGCTACCTGTCAATTATCATTGTTATGCTCACTGTTTATATTTTCATAAAAAAGAAATAAAAGATTTTGCACAAAAAAAAAAAGAATACAGGGATTTATACTTATATTAACCGACATGGTTGTGATCAAAACATATATAACACTGGGAAAATGGTATTTCTAAGCATCTCGGGTCTTACCTGTTAAATGACTTTGATCTTATTTATCAACCTATTGGCTAATCTGTATTCATTCTCTGAGTAGCAGGTTTATCCAGTTCACGGACATGGGAGAGCCATATCCTTAAGACATCCATTTATTGCAGCTCATGCTTGTATGCTAACTCATTGACATACAGCAGGCATTCCTATGGACAGGCTGAAGGATCACTGATTCTCCTACAAAATGTCTTTGGGATGGGGAGGGTAGGAGACTAGAGCCTCTGCAGAAAACCCACGTGGACACAGGGAGGACACACAGACTCCACAAAGAAAGTACTCTGGGTCAGAAAAGAACTGGAGAACCAAGTACTAGGAGGCAACAGTACTAACTGCTAATATTTTTGGCATATTCTTCCCAAAATGTGAGGACTCCCCCATCTTAACCTATATGATACACCCTATTCTCAGCTGCAACTAAGCATTACCTCAAGGCTTAGTCATGATATATGTGTTTCTTTGAAACCATTTTTGTCAGAGGAGAATAGTCAGTTTATTAGGTGAATCCATTTTAGTTGTCTGTTGCAGCTGTACCACTTTGTTATTACCAAACTTACACTAAAGTTGATCTATCTCAGAAACAGGTAAAAAATACAGGAAGCTCCCAGCGGAATAAACACCTTTCAGCCTCAAATAAGAATAAAAGTAAGTCAATAACAAAGCTGGCTGACTGGTGACCACGAAAGTTCAAACTGTGGCGTGCATAAAATAGTAGAATAAATACTTGGAGTACGCCAATAAATTATTTTGTTTTAAAAGGAGACTTGTTTGCTTATAACTACAGTTATAGTTTATTCTACTGTTTTATGCATGCTACAGTTTGAACTTTCGTGGTCACCAGTCAGCCAGCTTTGTTATTGACTTACTTTTATCTCAGAAACAGTATACTTAGTGAAGCAGGGGTACAGCTTCCTCACATAACTTACCTCTTACATTTTTTTTGTATATGTTTGTGAAAGTCAACTTTTCTCACTGTCACGTTTATTTTTCCAGTACTCCACCGCCACCTTACTAATGTGTGCCAACCATAACCCTGCCCTAACTCTAACCCTGCACCTTACCTACACACACACACACACACACACACACACACACACACACACACACGCAAGCACGCGTGCACACACACACACACACACACACACACACACACACACACACACACACACACACACACACATACACACCAAAAATAGCAGCACGCATATGCCAAAAATTAGATCTATCTCCTTGACTAGCCCTTACTATAACCCACTCTCACGCACCCCAATCTCAAATGCCAAAACTTTCAGTATTTATTTTATTTTACATTTGTTAACTGGGTAGTGTACAGCTGGGCTAGCAGCCTGATTTTAGTGAAGATACAGGGAGAAAAGCTCCAATAAAAAAAACACATTAACAATAGCAAAGAATGCAGAAGAGGTTATAAAAAAATTACAAAAACTGACAAGAAAATTCTACAATTGAAACAGTCACAAGAAAACTGAGGTAGGTGAAAGAGACAGTAATAGATAGCTATCTAATAAGATTAATACAGCATGATATTGTTACAAATTTGATAATAAACATTTCTGCAGCATGGAGTAGGAAACAGTGACTACGCAAAATATAACTTTTGGAGAAAAAGTAAAGTGCTTAAAGTTGATTATTCAGATAACAGATAACATAGAGGTAGTAACATAGACATAGAAGAAGACAGTCTGTGGAATTTTGGAAAAAATAAGGAACTAGACTGGAATATTACAGGAGCACAACTATTGCTGAGTGAGGTTCTCCTTTAGCGGTTGTTTAAACTTATGACTATCTGAGTTTTTTAGGATATGCTGGGGTAGTATGTTCAATCTTTACAACACTATTTGAGAACAGAGAGTCACCAAAGAAATTATGGGACTTTGTTACCTTGAGTATTATTTTGTCAGATGATCTGAGGGTTCTAGGGTTAATGATTATTTACACAAGGTTGGTGAGAGCTGGGCAGTTATTAGGTTTGTGGATGATACTGTGAGCAGTGATTAACTGATTGAGAGGTAGAAGACTGGGGAATTCAAGCCAGTCTAATTTTAGAAGGGCTTGATAGTCATGGGTCCTATTGGGTCGGTTCACTGAAAACTTTGCTATTTTATTAAAGCAAGTCTCTAGTTGGTCTAAGTCGGACATACGCAGGTTGGCAAATATCTGTGAACAGTAAAGGATGGTAGAAAGAAGGTGGGATCTGGCTGTAGCTAGTATGGCATTATGGGTAAGGTAGGGTTTGGCCCTATAGAGTGTGCCAAGCTTGATGTGAACTTATATGTATAGTATATTCGAAAGTACCAGCATAAAATCTGAAGTTGATACTTACCTTACCCACACACACTCAATTTTCCTTCTTTCATCATTTGCAATATTTGATGAAAATAACTTTCAATGAATTTCAAAAACAGTACATTCTGCCAACCAGATAGTAATTTCAGTGAGTTCAGCGCAGCCAAACAATCAGATTTGTATCAGTCATGGGTAAACCCAGAAGATCGCACATTCCTGTCATGGATTATTGCTATTTTTCATGTAAATCTTTCAGATTTCTTTTTTTCTTTTCTTTACTTTTTTTTGTATCTCTTTCATTCCCCCATTTATAACCTCCACCCAGTGTCCATCTAGTATGCAGTGGTTGCTCATTATTCCCTTTCTAAGATGACAGCTTGGTGGGTGGAAGACCTCCGGAGTTTGTCATCTTGCAAAGAATGTCTGTTTCGAATATTCACATTCTAAAAAATTCTAAAAAAAAAACAATTGCCTGCCACATGGACTGACCATGCAATGTCTTTGAGGGTTTCCAACGTATATACTTCCATGTCAGTAAACAAAGAAGACCTGCTTTACCAACAATCTCTGTCCTGTGTGCTTGCTGGATACTCCAGACTCCCATAGCCACTTTTGCTGCATACAAGGATATTTTCCCATCCTCTCCTCGCCTCCTGGATAAAGCAGGAAGGCCACTGACTTCTCATTCTATAACACTTTTAATTTCTGGTGGTCTAGAAAATGGGTCTATATTAAAAGCACAAAGGTTTACTTGCCCGAATACCTAAACGCCGACACATGTTCATCGAACAGCGAAAACATCAATCGTCCTGAAGTGCGAAATCCGAATCGTCGAATCGTCGAATCGTCATGGTTGGCCCTTCTGCAGTATAGCTCCATAAGGTAAGTGTGCAATAGTTACGGACCTTAGGATTAGGGTTCGGGTTAAGGTAAGTGCATAGATGGTAATGTATGTGAGATTTAGTGTAGGGTTAGAAGTAGGGTTTTGTTAAGTGTATGTGTGTGGATTATTTAGTTTGTTTGGGTATAGCTTCTTAAGGTAAGTGTGCGATAGATACGGACTTTAGGGTTAGGGTGCGGGTTAAGATAAGTGCATAGATGGTAATGTATGTGAGATTTAGTGTAGGGTTAGAAGTAGGGTTTTGTTAAGTGTATGTGTGTGGATTATTTAGTTTGTTTGGGTATAGTTTCTTAAGGTAAGTGTGCGATAGATATGGACTTTAGGGTTAGGGTGCGGGTTAAGGTAAGTGCATACATGGTGGTATATGCAAGATTTAGTGTAGAGTTAGAAGTAGGGTTGAGTTTAGGGTTAGAAGTAGGGTTTTGGTTAGTGTATGCATGTGGTTTATTTAGTTTATTTGTGTAGGTAGTATGTAGCGGGCGGTGGGGTGGGACAACTATGATGGTTCGAGTTTTTGAATTTCGCGGTTTAGAGCGTTCATTGTATTTATCCGTGGTGGTGGTGCTGTGGTAGCATTGTCGTCTCACAGTAAGACACTGTCCGGTTTGACTCTCAGCTAGAGCGTCTTCTGCGTGGAGACATGTGTGAATGGGCGTACCTTCGTTGAAGGTTGTGCATCAGGGCTGACAACTCGGCATGTAAAAATCAACTGCCAATCATTAGCAGACTGGAGTTCCGCTGTGGCGACCCCTAACCGTGAAAAGCCGAAAGACACAACAGCAACAACAACAAGGGCGTTCTGTGTATTTGCGGTTCACGGAATATGTGTTGGTGTTTAGGTATTCGGGTAAGTAAATCTCCGTGCTTTAAATATAGACGCCTAGAAAACAGCATTGATAACAGCACTGATAACTATTTGTTCCATTTTTTTCTAACCACCTGCAAACCTCAGGTTGAAAGACAACCGACTCACCGTCCATTACTGCTTGCTCATTCTTTCTAAGGGATAACTGGTGGAACAAAACACCAACCCTCGCACGTATGGCTGCACGGCCAACCAACCTTGTAGAAAACACCAAAAGCCAGCAAAATAGTATCACCATTTATTCAGAGGCACAAAAGGACAGAACATGTCCAATTCAAAAACTCATACTAGTTTCGGCACCAGCCTTCATCAGTGAGTGAAAATCCTTCAAAAATACATGGTCAACGTCAGTTTAAATTTGTGAATAAACCAATGACAGTGCAAACATTTGCATAAAGCTCTCAAATAGGATTTAAAGCAACATAACACTGCTCAATAAGGAAAATTCATATATATCCCCATACAATACAAGTATAAAAGGTATAGTTCTAATAATGAACTATAATGTCATCAAACAAATAATTACATATTGTCATATATATGATTTAGTCTTGAATTGCAAAGGGAAAAATATATAAATAAAAATATGACCAAATGATAAGATGGTTTATAGATGGTCATTGAGACCTGGGGGAAAAAGGGCTCCTAAGTGTGTAATCCAATATTTTTCCTTATGGCTCAAAATACCTTGCCATCCTGTCTGGTTTTGCCTATTCCCTGTAATTTTATCAATGATTGTAAACATAAACTTGGCACTGGGATGTTTAACTGTATGTAAGTATAGGGCATTAGATGCCTTGTGGTTCCGTATATCGCTACGATGTTCCCCAATTCTGATACGTAATGAGCGTGAAGTCTTGCCAACATAGAATGATTTACATTGGCATGTAGCCAAATAGATAACCCAACTAGTGGAACAGTTGCCAAAAATCTTGATGTCATACACTTTACTAGTATTGGAGCTCGTAAATTGTTTAAGCTGGTTAACATAAACACAGGAAACGCAATGTCCACACCTGAAAGTTCCCAATAATTCATCCCCCAATATGGTGAGTTGTTTAAATTTAGCTGCCCCACTTTCTCTGTGTTTGTAATGAGAAAATAGAGTGCCTAATGTTTTACCACGTCTGAATGAAAATGAACATTGTTTATCTAGTATTCCCCTCAAAAAATCATTAGCTAATAAGATATTCCAATTTTGGTTCACGGCTTGTCTGACCGTCTGATGATTTTTGCCCAATGTGGTAATTAGTCTCACTTTAGAGTTATTAATGTTATGACTTTTGTCCCTGTATTCCAACAGTGTCTTTCTATCTTGGTTGTCTGAATATGTCCTAGCTAGTTCTATATCAGAAATGCTGTAACCCCGGTCCAAAAATCTAGTGAGTAAATCAGTTTTGGCTGTAGAGTAGTCATGTAAACATGAATTAATTCTCCGAATTCTAAGATATTGAGATTTGGGGATGTTCCGGATGGTGTGGCGTGGATGCATGCTATGTGCATGTAACAGGGTATTAAACTGAGGATATTTTCGAAAGATTTTGGTGTTAAGTGTGTTGTCAATATTACGATATACCGTAACATCCAAAAAAGTTATGACATCTCTATGAAATGTGATTGAAAATTCAATACCCCAAATGTTGTTATTCAGATGTTCCAAAAATTCCTGTAAATAGTTCGCATCTGCACGCCACACCATCCAACAATCATCTAAATATCTTCTCCATATGTCTATTTCCACAAGGTATAAATTGTGTAAAGGGTTATAAATCAGGCATTCTTCAAGGTAGGCCATGAAAAGATCTGCATAAATGGGGGCAAAAGAGGCCCCCATGGCCGTACCTTGTAGTTGCCAATAGCAATCACCCTGGAAATAGAACACATTTTTGTTTAATACATGTTCTGTGAGACAAATAAGTAGAGTATTGAAACCCGGAGAATATAATTCTGACTTAACAAGCCAATATTCAACAGCCTGAAGCCCTGCCCAATGTGGGATACTAGTGTAGAGGGATTTAACATCCAGAGTGCACATTATCCAATGGGGTTCCAGTTGGCAATCTTCAATGATTTGCAAAAATTGCGTAGTGTCCTGAATTCTTGCTCTGACCAAGGACAACAGTGGTTTTAAGAATTGGGTTAGAAAAGCAGACAGGGGTTCTGTAAGAGAACCATGACCAGAAACTATAGGCCTACCTGGTGGATGTGTCAGGGATTTGTGTATTTTGGGTAATAGATACAAAATTTGTCTAGCCGGTTCCTTTACCTGTAGATGTTGAACCGTTTTGTTTGTGAGTATACCCTCCTCCAATGCAGTTTGTAGAAAGACATCTATCTCTTTTTTGAATGTCATAGTTGGATCAATATCCATTTTCATGTAGCATTGTTTGTCAGATAGTTGTCGTAAACCCTCATTTATATAAGAATCCATATTTAAGATCACCACTGCACCCCCCTTATCAGCTTGAACAATTGCTATGTTGTGATTGTTCCTAAGTTCTGATAAAGCCACTCTTTCGGTGGAACTAATATTGTCCCTACCAGTAGCAACCTCAAAAAGGGGAAAATGTAGATCCTTTAACACCGCTTGTTGAAATATTGCTACATTCTTATTCATAGGTGGCTGAAATGTTGATTTATGGAAGGTAAAGTCAGTAGATCTTTGAGCATTGGAACTATCCTGTTCTGAAAAAAACAGTTTAAGGTTGAGTCTACGACAAAAATCAATAACATCTAATGAGGTTTGGTATTCATCACAAAAAAAGCTAGGAACAAAATTTAACCCTTTATTAAGAACTTGTTTTGTTCTGATGTTAATACATGATCCGATAGATTCAACACATTTTGAAAACCTTGTGTATCTACTTGAGTAGTGCCTGAATCAGCCCTGTCATGGAATCTGTAGATATATTTGTTTCTATGTTTCCTCCCCCCTCTGGATTTCCTACCATGTCTAAAGGGTAATGGGTGTTGGTTTTCTTTTGAGTGGAGAATTGACGGTGTTAACATATTCACCGTCGGTAGTGGATGACTCCTCCCCTGAGGTACTGGTTTGAAAGTGGTCTCTGTTCTTTAATATAGATCTAGGCCTTTTTCTAGACCTGCCCCTGCCCATGGTGGGTACATTATCTTGAAACCTCACAGATCGTTGCACTTGAAATGGATGTCCCCTTTCATAGTCATTGCTATCCCTATTAAATTTTTTTATTTTCCTCTCCCTGATAATTTTATCATAGGATGTTAGTTCCTTGGACAACTTGTCTATATGTTCAAAATATTTGGGACTCGATTCATATTTTTTACATGTATTTGCTAGATTTTTAACTTCCGAAAGACATATATCTATTGTTCTTTCATAATAAGAAGCTAAAATTTTTACAAAAGCCATGGATCCTTCTTTAAGTGCCGCATCCCATTCTTCATTAAGCCTCTCTTCAGATCTGCTTACAAGTGGGTGCAATTTTATCCGTAGTCCCCTAGGTGCAATGTTTTTATGTAGGTAGGCTTTAAATAGACGGAGATGCCAAATATTGGCTCTTAGTCCTTTCAAGCCTTTTTCCAAATCCCGAAAACAGAACTCACAATTATCTGTGAGATTTGTAATAGGTTGAATGGGGTTGCTGCTTGGGGCTTGGTTAACACCAAAAATAGCCAAGTCTTCCCTATCAGCACACAACCCCTCCAAGATTTTATCTAGATCCATGTTAAATGACAGATGTCCAAGGAACAAACAAAAATATGATACTGAAAAAATTTTTTATAATACTACAAAGAAATAGCAAGAACCATGGAAGGGAAGGACAGGGGCAGGACCAGAACAACCCAGAACGAGGTATCAACAAAACTAAGTTGTTTGACTATCCCTTAGATCAATTTCAAATCAATATAACACTCAGAGTATATACCTTGAGGAATCAACCTGAAATATATAACTTGCTAATGTCCAGTCATTGCCTTGTTTGTCAAAATGACACAAATGTAATATGACAATTTCAAGATTTGTTACAAAACATAAATCAAATATGGTCTTGTACATATTAATAAAATGCAGCATATATATAATGTTGGCCACTGACGACTTTTATACACATATAAACTCTGTCCACCACATGTAGTTTACTAGGTGTCAAAAAAACAGATTCAAACCCTTATTCATCTATGACAAAAACATGGCCTACAAACAATGTAGTAGACAAGATATCAATAGGGTTCAACCAATATGCATCAAAAAATAGTGCTACATGTATGAACAAAACTGGCTTAACTTATAATATATATCAAGATGAAGTATGTTATAGTCAGAGGCCAATTTAAAATGTTAAGCTAACATTTGGGTCCCCATAACATGATAATAATCACTAGATAAACTAATGTTGTATCTTGTTATGTATAAGATCCAATAGCCCAGCACTGTATATGCTGTTCAAAACCAAATGTGCATAATATTAAACTCCCATCTATGTGCAGGCCAAACCACTGTTGTTATAAACATTCTTGTTAATCAACTACAATCTTAAATAAAGAGAGTATTTAAAGAGTATTTGCAAAATTGGACCACAAACACAATTGTGAAATATTAATCAACCAAAATTTGCTTAGTACCAAACCGGAAATGTTGTTAGGAACCACCAAGTGATTTGTTGTTTTAAAAATGTTATCAAAATTATAGGTTCCAACTAAATATATCAGCGGCCCAGAATTATAAGGCATCAACCCTATACATGGCCAGTTAACTCAAAATGATGTCGGACGTTCAATCCGTACACTAATCATGCCACAATGCGATGTAACACCCCTCATCTACTGAAAATAAATGAAACAGTGTTAAAAAACAGTTTCCCTAAATAATAATCATTAATCGTGATGAGTAATAACCATCGCTTGGTAAAATATAGTTTTAAGCATTAACATATGTACATAGTTTGTATCAAGTTATTAAAGAAAGCAAAACATGTACTTATAGTCCCAAACAAACAGTTAGATGAAATGTCATATACGCCAAGCATTAACACATGTACATAGTTTGTATCAAGTTATTGAAGAAAGCAAAACATGTACTTATAGTCCCAAACAGACAATTAGATGAAATGTCATGTACGCCGTGGATCCTTATGATGTGTTGAGTTGTTGACAAATCCCAATGTAAAAAAGAATAAAGAAACCAGTCTAGATACAGCGTATCAAAATGGAGTCCAACCCTAACATGATGATAAAAATCTTGGACCAAAACTCGTGAGCATGAAAAACACAAAGTTTTGTAGAATCCGGCCCAAAATTAAAAACTATACACTGCAATTCCGTTTCCACTAGTCCAAGTTTTCATGTATTTCACGGATAAATGGCCAACAGTCAAAAATATACAAACAGAATCCAGTTGAAAATGGCGAAGCCTTGAATCGAGGCCCAATGCTCCCTTACACAGCTCCGTATATAACACAACACCCTGAGTTTAAGACAGAAATAGGGTTCATCGACTCATCTCAATTGGTAAACCAAATATGAATTACCCCCAAAGCTGAACAGTACCTTTGAGCTGTTTAATCAAAACGCTGCCTGTATTCCATTCCGCATACAAGAGCCAGTAACTCCAAACTGTCCCAATTAGTTTATGCACAAAAGCGAGAAATAAACAATGGTTTCAAAAGAAACCTAAACTCTTCATTCCAAATTTACGTTGAACCAAAGAAGTGTTAAAGCCTCAAGGCAGGAGTCCTCTCCTACCGACGGTGAAACCTGACGCCAACAGCAAGGAAAACCAACTGAAGCAAAACACCAACCCTCGCACGTACGGCTGCACGGCCAACCAACCTTGTAGAAAACACCAAAAGCCAGCAAAATAGTATCACCATTTATTCAGAGGCACAAAAGGACAGAACATGTCCAATTCAAAAACTCATACTAGTTTCGGCACCAGCCTTCATCAGTGAGTGAAAATCCTTCAAAAATACATGGTCAACGTCAGTTTAAATTTGTGAATAAACCAATGACAGTGCAAACATTTGCATAAAGCTCTCAAATAGGATTTAAAGCAACATAACACTGCTCAATAAGGAAAATTCATATATATCCCCATACAATACAAGTATAAAAGGTATAGTTCTAATAATGAACTATAATGTCATCAAACAAATAATTACATATTGTCATATATATGATTTAGTCTTGAATTGCAAAGGGAAAAATATATAAATAAAAATATGACCAAATGATAAGATGGTTTATAGATGGTCATTGAGACCTGGGGGAAAAAGGGCTCCTAAGTGTGTAATCCAATATTTTTCCTTATGGCTCAAAATACCTTGCCATCCTGTCTGGTTTTGCCTATTCCCTGTAATTTTATCAATGATTGTAAACATAAACTTGGCACTGGGATGTTTAACTGTATGTAAGTATAGGGCATTAGATGCCTTATGGTTCCGTATATCGCTACGATGTTCCCCAATTCTGATACGTAATGAGCGTGAAGTCTTGCCAACATAGAATGATTTACATTGGCATGTAGCCAATCTTATTAGCTAATGATTTTTTGAGGGGAATACTAGATAAACAATGTTCATTTTCATTCAGACGTGGTAAAACATTAGGCACTCTATTTTCTCATTACAAACACAGAGAAAGTGGGGCAGCTAAATTTAAACAACTCACCATATTGGGGGATGAATTATTGGGAACTTTCAGGTGTGGACATTGCGTTTCCTGTGTTTATGTTAACCAGCTTAAACAATTTACGAGCTCCAATACTAGTAAAGTGTATGACATCAAGATTTTTGGCAACTGTTCCACTAGTTGGGTTATCTAATTGGCTACATGCCAATGTAAATCATTCTATGTTGGCAAGACTTCACGCTCATTACGTATCAGAATTGGGGAACATCGTAGCGATATACGGAACCACAAGGCATCTAATGCCCTATACTTACATACAGTTAAACATCCCAGTGCCAAGTTTATGTTTACAATCATTGATAAAATTACAGGGAATAGGCAAAACCAGACAGGATGGCAAGGTATTTTGAGCCATAAGGAAAAATATTGGATTACACACTTAGGAGCCCTTTTTCCCCCAGGTCTCAATGACCATCTATAAACCATCTTATCATTTGGTCATATTTTTATTTATATATTTTTCCCTTTGCAATTCAAGACTAAATCATATATATGACAATATGTAATTATTTGTTTGATGACATTATAGTTCATTATTAGAACTATACCTTTTATACTTGTATTGTATGGGGATATATATGAATTTTCCTTATTGAGCAGTGTTATGTTGCTTTAAATCCTATTTGAGAGCTTTATGCAAATGTTTGCACTGTCATTGGTTTATTCACAAATTTAAACTGACGTTGACCATGTATTTTGAAGGATTTTCACTCACTGATGAAGGCTGGTGCCGAAACTAGTATGAGTTTTTGAATTGGACATGTTCTGTCCTTTTGTGCCTCTGAATAAATGGTGATACTATTTTGCTGGCTTTTGGTGTTTTCTACAAGGTTGGTTGGCCGTGCAGCCGTACGTGCGAGGGTTGGTGTTTTGCTTCAGTTGGTTTTCCTTGCTGTTGGCGTCAGGTTTCACCGTCGGTAGGAGAGGACTCCTGCCTTGAGGCTTTAACACTTCTTTGGTTCAACGTAAATTTGGAATGAAGAGTTTAGGTTTCTTTTGAAACCATTGTTTATTTCTCGCTTTTGTGCATAAACTAATTGGGACAGTTTGGAGTTACTGGCTCTTGTATGCGGAATGGAATACAGGCAGCGTTTTGATTAAACAGCTCAAAGGTACTGTTCAGCTTTGGGGGTAATTCATATTTGGTTTACCAATTGAGATGAGTCGATGAACCCTATTTCTGTCTTAAACTCAGGGTGTTGTGTTATATACGGAGCTGTGTAAGGGAGCATTGGGCCTCGATTCAAGGCTTCGCCATTTTCAACTGGATTCTGTTTGTATATTTTTGACTGTTGGCCATTTATCCGTGAAATACATGAAAACTTGGACTAGTGGAAACGGAATTGCAGTGTATAGTTTTTAATTTTGGGCCGGATTCTACAAAACTTTGTGTTTTTCATGCTCACGAGTTTTGGTCCAAGATTTTTATCATCATGTTAGGGTTGGACTCCATTTTGATACGCTGTATCTAGACTGGTTTCTTTAATCTTTTTTACATTGGGATTTGTCAACAACTCAACACATCATAAGGATCCACGGCGTACATGACATTTCATCTAATTGTCTGTTTGGGACTATAAGTACATGTTTTGCTTTCTTCAATAACTTGATACAAACTATGTACATGTGTTAATGCTTGGCGTATATGACATTTCATCTAACTGTTTGTTTGGGACTATAAGTACATGTTTTGCTTTCTTTAATAACTTGATACAAACTATGTACATATGTTAATGCTTAAAACTATATTTTACCAAGCGATGGTTATTACTCATCACGATTAATGATTATTATTTAGGGAAACTGTTTTTTAACACTGTTTCATTTATTTTCAGTAGATGAGGGGTGTTACATCGCATTGTGGCATGATTAGTGTACGGATTGAACGTCCGACATCATTTTGAGTTAACTGGCCATGTATAGGGTTGATGCCTTATAATTCTGGGCCGCTGATATATTTAGTTGGAACCTATAATTTTGATAACATTTTTAAAACAACAAATCACTTGGTGGTTCCTAACAACATTTCCGGTTTGGTACTAAGCAAATTTTGGTTGATTAATATTTCACAATTGTGTTTGTGGTCCAATTTTGCAAATACTCTTTAAATACTCTCTTTATTTAAGATTGTAGTTGATTAACAAGAATGTTTATAACAACAGTGGTTTGGCCTGCACATAGATGGGAGTTTAATATTATGCACATTTGGTTTTGAACAGCATATACAGTGCTGGGCTATTGGATCTTATACATAACAAGATACAACATTAGTTTATCTAGTGATTATTATCATGTTATGGGGACCCAAATGTTAGCTTAACATTTTAAATTGGCCTCTGACTATAACATACTTCATCTTGATATATATTATAAGTTAAGCCAGTTTTGTTCATACATGTAGCACTATTTTTTGATGCATATTGGTTGAACCCTATTGATATCTTGTCTACTACATTGTTTGTAGGCCATGTTTTTGTCATAGATGAATAAGGGTTTGAATCTGTTTTTTTGACACCTAGTAAACTACATGTGGTGGACAGAGTTTATATGTGTATAAAAGTCGTCAGTGGCCAACATTATATATATGCTGCATTTTATTAATATGTACAAGACCATATTTGATTTATGTTTTGTAACAAATCTTGAAATTGTCATATTACATTTGTGTCATTTTGACAAACAAGGCAATGACTGGACATTAGCAAGTTATATATTTCAGGTTGATTCCTCAAGGTATATACTCTGAGTGTTATATTGATTTGAAATTGATCTAAGGGATAGTCAAACAACTTAGTTTTGTTGATACCTCGTTCTGGGTTGTTCTGGTCCTGCCCTGTCCTTCCCTTCCATGGTTCTTGCTATTTCTTTGTAGTATTATAAAAAATTTTTTCAGTATCATATTTTTGTTTGTTCCTTGGACATCTGTCATTTAACATGGATCTAGATAAAATCTTGGAGGGGTTGTGTGCTGATAGGGAAGACTTGGCTATTTTTGGTGTTAACCAAGCCCCAAGCAGCAACCCCATTCAACCTATTACAAATCCCACAGATAATTGTGAGTTCTGTTTTCGGGATTTGGAAAAAGGCTTGAAAGGACTAAGAGCCAATATTTGGCATCTCCGTCTATTTAAAGCCTACCTACATAAAAAACATTGCACCTAGGGGACTACGGATAAAATTGCACCCACTTGTAAGCAGATCTGAAGAGAGGCTTAATGAAGAATGGGATGCGGCACTTAAAGAAGGATCCATGGCTTTTGTAAAAATTTTAGCTTCTTATTATGAAAGAACAATAGATATATGTCTTTCGGAAGTTAAAAATCTAGCAAATACATGTAAAAAATATGAATCGAGTCCCAAATATTTTGAACATATAGACAAGTTGTCCAAGGAACTAACATCCTATGATAAAATTATCAGGGAGAGGAAAATAAAAAAATTTAATAGGGATAGCAATGACTATGAAAGGGGACATCCATTTCAAGTGCAACGATCTGTGAGGTTTCAAGATAATGTACCCACCATGGGCAGGGGCAGGTCTAGAAAAAGGCCTAGATCTATATTAAAGAACAGAGACCACTTTCAAACCAGTACCTCAGGGGAGGAGTCATCCACTACCGACGGTGAATATGTTAACACCGTCAATTCTCCACTCAAAAAGAAAACCAACACCCATTACCCTTTAGACATGGTAGGAAATCCAGAGGGGGGAGGAAACATAGAAACAAATATATCTACAGATTCCATGACAGGGCTGATTCAGGCACTACTCAAGTAGATACACAAGGTTTTCAAAATGTGTTGAATCTATCGGATCATGTATTAACATCAGAACAAAAACAAGTTCTTAATAAAGGGTTAAATTTTGTTCCTAGCTTTTTTTGTGATGAATACCAAACCTCATTAGATGTTATTGATTTTTGTCGTAGACTCAACCTTAAACTGTTTTTTTCAGAACAGGATAGTTCCAATGCTCAAAGATCTACTGACTTTACCTTCCATAAATCAACATTTCAGCCACCTATGAATAAGAATGTAGCAATATTTCAACAAGCGGTGTTAAAGGATCTACATTTTCCCCTTTTTGAGGTTGCTACTGGTAGGGACAATATTAGTTCCACCGAAAGAGTGGCTTTATCAGAACTTAGGAACAATCACAACATAGCAATTGTTCAAGCTGATAAGGGGGGTGCAGTGGTGATCTTAAATATGGATTCTTATATAAATGAGGGTTTACGACAACTATCTGACAAACAATGCTACATGAAAATGGATATTGATCCAACTATGACATTCAAAAAAGAGATAGATGTCTTTCTACAAACTGCATTGGAGGAGGGTATACTCACAAACAAAACGGTTCAACATCTACAGGTAAAGGAACCGCTAGACAAATTTTGTATCTATTACCCAAAATACACAAATCCCTGACACATCCACCAGGTAGGCCTATAGTTTCTGGTCATGGTTCTCTTACAGAACCCCTGTCTGCTTTTCTAACCCAATTCTTAAAACCACTGTTGTCCTTGGTCAGAGCAAGAATTCAGGACACTACGCAATTTTTGCAAATCATTGAAGATTGCCAACTGGAACCCCATTGGATAATGTGCACTCTGGATGTTAAATCCCTCTACACTAGTATCCCACATTGGGCAGGGCTTCAGGCTGTTGAATATTGGCTTGTTAAGTCAGAATTATATTCTCCGGGTTTCAATACTCTACTTATTTGTCTCACAGAACATGTATTAAACAAAAATGTGTTCTATTTCCAGGGTGATTGCTATTGGCAACTACAAGGTACGGCCATGGGGGCCTCTTTTGCCCCCATTTATGCAGATCTTTTCATGGCCTACCTTGAAGAATGCCTGATTTATAACCCTTTACACAATTTATACCTTGTGGAAATAGACATATGGAGAAGATATTTAGATGATTGTTGGATGGTGTGGCAGATGCTTAACTATTTACAGGAATTTTTGGAACATCTGAATAACAACATTTGGGGTATTGAATTTTCAATCACATTTCATAGAGATGTCATAACTTTTTTGGATGTTACGGTATATCGTAATATTGACAACACACTTAACACCAAAATCTTTCGAAAATATCCTCAGTTTAATACCCTGTTACATGCACATAGCATGCATCCACGCCACACCATCCGGAACATCCCCAAATCTCAATATCTTAGAATTCGGAGAATTAATTCATGTTTACATGACTACTCTACAGCCAAAACTGATTTACTCACTAGATTTTTGGACCGGGGTTACAGCATTTCTGATATAGAACTAGCTAGGACATATTCAGACAACCAAGATAGAAAGACACTGTTGGAATACAGGGACAAAAGTCATAACATTAATAACTCTAAAGTGAGACTAATTACCACATTGGGCAAAAATCATCAGACGGTCAGACAAGCCGTGAACCAAAATTGGAATATCTTATTAGCTAATGATTTTTTGAGGGGAATACTAGATAAACAATGTTCATTTTCATTCAGACGTGGTAAAACATTAGGCACTCTATTTTCTCATTACAAACACAGAGAAAGTGGGGCAGCTAAATTTAAACAACTCACCATATTGGGGGATGAATTATTGGGAACTTTCAGGTGTGGACATTGCTTCCTGTGTTTATGTTAACCAGCTTAAACAATTTACGAGCTCCAATACTAGTAAAGTGTATGACATCAAGATTTTTGGCAACTGTTCCACTAGTTGGGTTATCTATTTGGCTACATGCCAATGTAAATCATTCTATGTTGGCAAGACTTCACGCTCATTACGTATCAGAATTGGGGAACATCGTAGCGATATACGGAACCACAAGGCATCTAATGCCCTATACTTACATACAGTTAAACATCCCAGTGCCAAGTTTATGTTTACAATCATTGATAAAATTACAGGGAATAGGCAAAACCAGACAGGATGGCAAGGTATTTTGAGCCATAAGGAAAAATATTGGATTACACACTTAGGAGCCCTTTTTCCCCCAGGTCTCAATGACCATCTATAAACCATCTTATCATTTGGTCATATTTTTATTTATATATTTTTCCCTTTGCAATTCAAGACTAAATCATATATATGACAATATGTAATTATTTGTTTGATGACATTATAGTTCATTATTAGAACTATACCTTCTATACTTGTATTGTATGGGGATATATATGAATTTTCCTTATTGAGCAGTGTTATGTTGCTTTAAATCCTATTTGAGAGCTTTATGCAAATGTTTGCACTGTCATTGGTTTATTCACAAATTTAAACTGACGTTGACCATGTATTTTTGAAGGATTTTCACTCACTGATGAAGGCTGGTGCCGAAACTAGTATGAGTTTTTGAATTGGACATGTTCTGTCCTTTTGTGCCTCTGAATAAATGGTGATACTATTTTGCTGGCTTTTGGTGTTTTCTATAACTGGTGGAACACCAGATTACAGGCCCTTCTCACTGCGAGAGGGAAAAGTTTTTTTCTTGATTCCCTGCCCTGCTCCCCACCTACCCTGGTTCTGCAGATATCATAAGTCATGAGTGTAGACTAGAGTGCACATTCTTGCACAAACATCTTTCCCTAGTGTAGTCTGTTCAGCCTCTTGTTTGTCAGGCCTATAGGCATTGCCCACACAAGTATCCACAAGTAGTCATTGCTGCAGCATATAACCCTCCACCTGTTCCGAAGGAAGATGAGGCTGTAATCCATTTTTTTAATTCTTCCCTTCCTTCCCTTCTCATGACAGACTCTCCAGCACATGAAGTGCAACTCAGACTTGAGTCATCTTTTCTTTGAGAGGGGTAGCCCTTCTATGTATCATTAGGCTGATCTAGGAATAACTAATTTTAGTTTAAAATGCATTGTTGTTAGTTATTTCATTTGGACGTGAAATTCTGCACTAACCCCACTAATAAATTAGAAGCACTGCCATTTTAAAAATGAGGTCCAACTTCAAAAAGCAGCAGTAATGAATGATTTAACAGAGCAGCCATTTTGAAAACCAATGTACTGTTGTAAAGGACAATACTAACAGAACATACTCTGTGTCTTTTTTATTTTAAGAGAGTACAGTGAGAGTTCCAGATACTGTTCCAAACGGGTAATGATGCAGTGATATACAACAGATACTGTCAGATAGTGAACAGTCATAGATGTCAAATTAGGGATGATGAGTTGACAGAAAAAGCAAGCTACCCACTGAAACAAATATGGTTAAGGACACTGCGGTGATGGTGCTGCAGTAGCGTTGTCGTCCTGTTCAATTCTCAGCTAGAGCGTCTTCTGTGTGGAGACATGCGTGAATGGGCGTACCTTCGTTGAAGGTTGTGTGTCAGGGCCGGCAACTCGGCATGTAAAAATCTACTGCCAATCATTAATGGACCAGAGTTTTGCTGTGGCGACCCCTAACCGGGAAAAGCTGAAAGACAACAACAACTTTATGTTAAGGACATGATTCATATCACTTTTGTTGTTTTATAAGACAATGGTATTTACTGAGGATTCATATTGAATGAGAATTGTGTCATGCTGTATCTTTTTGCTTTGACTTTAATAGACAAGTCCCTGTGGCCAAAAGACCTAGTCTGTCTTTGGTATCTATAGCTACTGCATACTCAGCAGTGTTGTATTTTATGTACCTCCTATTTGAAACAAGTTTAATTAAACAAATGGACTAGGGCACATAGCCTACATTAATTTAGATCTATTTATATTTTAGCTATTGATTTATCTTTGTGGATCAGAAGCATGTTTGCTTTGCATAAATCATCCTATTTTGATTGAAACCTTTGGCATGCATATTGAAAGCATAAACAAACAGAATCAGTATAGAAATACAATTAACATTTATTATATAACTGGTAACCAGAAGTGTGTGAATACAACATTTTTCTTGCTTAAACAAATACCTTAGAATGCTGGAGCTACAAGAAATGAATGCTCACATTTTCCCTTAGCTGAATTATTTTGCTGAATTTCCCAGCATGCCATTTCCATCCTATTCTATCAACTACAACAACATAAGGGATACATGCCTGCTAACATGTGCATTACACTAAAAAGCACTCATGAAAACAATGACTCAGCATCATTATAAACATTTAATAATATAGCTAAGAGAGGGAGACAGTCTTTTTACCTTTCTTTTGTGATCCTCTTGTGCACATAAAAAGAGGTGGAATATTATATTTTTATTATAACTTGAAATATACAAATGGGAGTCTAACAATTAGTACTAGATTTGATTGTGAAAAAACAAAGGTGATAATCACTATAAAGATAGCAATATGAAAAACTTATTTTCTAAGTTGATTTAACATTTATTTCTAAGATTATTAAGTCATTTCTCTAAGATGTGTGAATATAAAGATGGTGAGAACACACGTTTAAATTTAGTTCTAACTAAATCTAGGAGGACAGCAGGAATGAATTTGGAATAAATTAAATAACTTGAATCTGCACTGGCAAAATGGAAAGCCTGCATGAACATCTGTAGGTTTATAATACCTTAACAACACAGTGCATGCATAATATTATTGTAAATGCAGTCAGCACTGTGGCATAGAGGGATAAAGCCCTAATTATGGTCCATGCAACCCAGGCTCAATTAGGGACCCCAGGCATCTGAGCACTGGCAGAGAGGGATAGGCATGCCCATCCAAAGTGGGGAGGGTGTTTGTCAAGGTGCTCTCTGGGGGAGGGGAGGTGTAATTCATAGAAGGGAGTAGCACTTGGATGTAATGCATGAATATGTGTGTGTGTGTAGGGTGGGGGGGGGGGGTTAATCATTATAATATAAAAAAAAAACTTGAAAAAAAAACAAAAAAATATTCTTGTTCTCCTAACTTTCCTGGCTAGTTTGTTCCAGTGATCAGATTTTGCTGATCCCTGGGCTTTGTCTTGGTTCCTGTACTTCTCCATTTTATTTGTTTGGTCAGGGGGAAGTTTCTTTACTCACCAGTGGGAGTGGGGAGTACTGAGCTGCCTGTTTGTCCTCAGAGGAGTGGTTTAAGACAGTAACTTGTAGTTCAGTGGCCATTTTGGGTAATTTCCTGCCTTTTCCAGCCCCCCTGCTATAAAGCACGCTTTGGCAGGCTTTTCTGGCTGTAGAGAACTCAGCACAGCTCCTCGTGGTATCCAGCAGAGTTCCTAGAGCAGCAGAGAAAGGAAAAAGCAACTTTCCAGATTTTAAGTATTTTTTCTTGCATTTTCGACCATTTGTGTTATTCGACGACTGTTTCTGTCCATTTTGTAGTGGTATTACCTGCTTTTCCTGTTTTTATAAGCTTTAATTGTTGGTTGCACTTCTTAGTTTAAGTTTGCTTAAAAGTTAAACTACAGGCTAATACACTCAAGTATACTAGCTTTTGATAGCATTTAATCAAAAAGCAAAGCATTTATTGTGTTTTCTGTGCTATCTGTGAAAAAAATTAAAAAAAAACCCAAAAAAAATTCTTGTTCTCCTAACTTTCCTGGCTAGTTTGTTCCAGTGATCAGATTTTGCTGATCCCTGGGCTTTGTCTTGGTTCCTGTACTTCTCCATTTTCTTTGTTTGGTCAGGGGGGAGTTTCTTTACTCACCAGTGGGAGTGGGGAGTACTGAGCTGCCTGTTTGTCCTCAGAGGAGTGGTTTAAAACAGTAACTTGTAGTTCAGTGGCCATTTTGGGTCATTTCCTGCCTTTTCCAGCCCCCTGCTATAAAGCACGCTTTAGCGTGATTTAGCGCGGAATTGCCACTAGAGCAGCATCGGGCAGCGCCGGTTTAACAAGGTTAAACTTTTTCTGGCTCCATAAAGTCTGTTCTTCATTTTTTCCCTTAGAACTGCTCTACTAGTAACCTAAACAGTATATCCCTTGACTAAAAAGCGCAGCACTTGTTCCTAAAAGTTTTTTTTTTTTTCTCTCTCAAAAAAAAAAGCTCAGTACTTGTCACTTCTATATTATACAAAGTCCCTCACTTGCGAAACCCCCCCAGGAGTACCCACTTCCTTACTAAGTCCTCTCTTATTCAGTCTCATACCTAACTTCTTAATTTTTCTAGCATGTCGAAGGGCCAGATGCTGGCATCCTCTCCTGCCCAGTTGGTGAATCTGGGAATATTGAGGCAATGTTACAATTGCCTCATGTACACAGACAACCCTCTCCTCCTCCCACATAACACAAATGCTTGCGTGAGATGCAGCTATTTAGCCAAACTGGAGGCTGAGCTCTCTCAACTCAGGACTGGCAAGACCAGACAGGAGGAGAAGGCAACTACACACACCACAAAACCAGCCTCACATAATGCAACCAACCACTGAATCAAACACATAAACACACAAAGACATACTCGGAGGCTCTGAGTAAAAATTTACCTAAACAGCAGAGGCCTCCAAAGCAGACACCCAAACAACTGCTACCTCAAGACACCCCACAAGCAACACATAAACCACAAAATCAATGTGCAAAGCAGTCACAGCCCTTAAGGCCAAATACAACACCAAACATACTTGTCATAGGTGACTCCATAGTCAGACACACTGACGTCCCACTCACCAGGCTGAACAAGGAGAGGGTCACAGTAAGCTGCCTATCGGGCTCTAGAATCCGCCACATAACACAAGCACTCGGGTCACTCCATGGCAAGTACAAATATGACACAGTCATTGTCCATGCTGGTGTGAACGACCTGAGACGTACCTCCCTGGACTACATGAAAAGAGACATAGAGGAGCTCTCTGATTATGTAGCCCAGGCAGGTATGACCCTGAGCAGTATCCTTCCTTCACCAAGAATGATGCCACAATATAGAGACAAGATGATCAGCTTCAACAATTGGCTTAATGTCTGGTGTCATTCAAAGGGGATCCAGTGTCTGTCTGCCTGGGATGATATGCTTGACAAGCCATGCTGCTTCGCAAGGGATGGCTTGCACCTGTCACCCCTGGGATTCCGGATATTGGCTAAGGCTCTTGCCACCCCCATAGTGCCTTTTTTAGGCAAGGCTCAAATTCTAAACCTACCACCCTAGAAAACAAAAATGGGAAGAAACTGAGGGTAATACTGCTCAATGCCAGAAGTCTAAATCTCAAAATGCACGCACTCGAGGCCCTTCTCAGTATGGAGAACATCGATGTCTGTGCTGTAACTGAAACCTGGTTCAAGGCTCCTGAGAGCACCCCGGCACTATTAGGTTTTACCTCATATCATGCGTTCCGCCCCAAAACCCGGACCACACCACAAAAGGAGGGGGTGTATCCATATTCATAAAGGATACCCATACCTCCAGGTTGGTGGCAACGCACAAAGCTTCGGAAACCATCCAGGTGCAACTAACCATAGGCAAAACTGCTCTACAAATTGTAGCATGCTACAGGCCACCCTCTCAAACTCAGGAACCCCACACAGCCTTCCTGAAGACACTGGAGGGTATAAATGTATCTCCAAACACCATCATATTGGGGGACTTCAACTACCCGAATATAGACTGGGAACATTACTCAAGCCCTAACTTTCTAGCCCAACGGTTCCTGGAGTTCATAAATTCAAATGCCATGGAACAGCTAGTCACTGTTCCCACGAGAGGAGAAAATATACTAGATCTCATTATCACAAACATGGGGACAAAATGCTCCACACCGGAAGTATATCCCTCATTGGTGAGATCTGATCATAAACTAATCTCACTGGAAATCCACATCCCGCCCCCACCCCAAACAAAAAAGACCACAGTGACGAACTTCTCTAAAGCAAACTTCACACTACTCAAGACTGGTGTGGTATCTTTCAAGGCCCCTGAGCCAGTGGAAACCACAACCCATGCTGTGGAAGCCCTTACAAATGCCTTCTATGAACACCTCCAGGACTGCATGGATCAGGCAATCCCAAATAAAACCAAGACTCTTTCCACAAAGGGCAAACGTCCAGTCTGGTGGACCCCAGCCATTAACAAACTTTACAATAAGAGAAGAAAGCTATTACATGATAGAACAAAATCCATAAAAGGGAAGTCACCCCTGATCATTATTAGTAAAAAAATACGAGCACTCATAAAATCAACTAAGGCCAATTTTGAGAGAAAAATTGCCATGGATTCAAAGGACAATCATAAGGCCTTTTCAGCTATGTTAGGAACCTGGGTGGAAACTCCCAGATATGCTCAGAATTAGTCCAAAATGATACAAAAATCACTGAACCCACAGACATTGCCAACATACTGGCAGACAGGTTCAGTGCAAACTTCACCCCCCTCTCCCCCCCTAAAGGAGAGATAACTATCCCAGTGGAGTGTAGCCTCCCAGACATCTCAAATGCGCAGGTGAAAGCTGCTCTCTCTAAAGCTAAAAACACAACATCAATGGGACCGGATGGTGTCCCCGGCTGTGTGCTACATGAGCTAAATGAGGAATTAAACCCGCACATAAGGCAGCTGTTTAATCTCAGCCTTACCACAGGATATGTGCCCAAGGAGTGGCGTTCGGCAACTGTGGTCCCACTCCACAAAGGCGGTGCCTCTATGGACCCTGGTAATTACCGCCCCATAAGCTTAACAAGTCTAGTCTGCAAAGCTATGGAGAGGATCATAATGGAGCTCATAAACAAAGATATAGGGGACTTGTAGACATTGGACCCGACCCAGTTTGGCTTCGTCAAGGGCAGATCATGCCTTTTGAACTTGGTCGACTTCTTCGAAACAGTCACCATGGCCATTGATGAGGGAAAGGCAGTCCATACAGCCTACCTTGACCTTGCAAAGGCTTTTGACACAATACCCCACTCGGGTATTGTAGAAAAACTTACCAGCTTAAATGTAAACCCATATGTCACAAGATGGGTTGCAAACTGGCTTAAGGACAGAACCCACAGTGTTAGAGTTGCTGGCGCTATGTCAGACTCCAAGCCGGTCACAAGTGGTGTCCCACAGGGCTCAGTCCTTGGCCCCCTATTGTTCGGCATCTACTTCTCAGAAGTACAGGCCAACATGGGAGGACTTTGGCTGACAAAGTTTGCAGACGACTGCAAACTGGGCGCCATAGTGGAAAGTGCATCGGACACGGATATCCTTCAGAAGGGACTCACGGAAACAGATAGCTGGTGCCACAGCCATGGCCTGAAGTTAAACGCCAAAAAATGTATAGTCATACCCTTCGGGAAAAACAAGGTAACCCCAAGCTACCATATAGGCGGCAATCCACTAAGCACAGAAGAGGTTATCAGGGACCTGGGGACCCAGGTTGACAGTGGCCTTTCTTTTGACATTCACATTGCTAAAGTGGTTAGAAAGACCTTCTACATTGCCCACCTGATCATGAAGGGATTCACATCCAGATCTAGTGAGGTCATTGTTCCCCTGTACTCTTCACTTATCAGACCAATGATCGAGTACAATGACCCATTCGGGATGTATCTCACCCGATATCTGCAGCAATTGGAGAGACCCCAAAAGTTACTCACCAAAAGGATAAAGGGACACCAAAATCTGTCATATGCTGCCAGATTTAAGAAACTCCAGCTCTATTCAGTCGCATACCATCTGCTCAGAGGTGACATGTGCCTGACATACAAGGCCATGTCCAACCCGGAATTAATGGACATGCTCCACCTCAAAAAATCCAAATCCACAAAAACCACTAGAGCAAGCGACTTAAACCTTAGCACGAATATAAATAGGACATGCTGGAGAGATAGATTTATCACTCAGAGACTCCCTATGCTGTGGAATAAAATCCCGGTCCATGTGAGGCAGAGCACCTCGCTGGCTCTATTCAAGAGAAATCTTGACCTGTGGATGGGAGATCGTAGGTTTACCCCGGGAATTATCTCTGTGTCACTGCTGGACAGAGGCACAACAAACTAATGGGCACAGTATTTTTTCATATAAGGGGTGGCGTAAGCCACAAAACTTTGGGCTAGGCTTATAAATGCCTTAGGGCAGATAGCCTAGTATAAACCTATGAACCTATGAACCTTTAATTCCCACCAGCAACAAGGATGAAATTTGATCCTGGAACACACTAATGATCTCCATTAATCGCAACCCTCAGAAAGAAATTCTGGAGGAGATTTGTAGGGGTAGGTATACCTGCTATAGGACAGGGATAACGGGACAAGCTAATGGTCGGCTGCATGTGTGTTGAGGTGAATTATTGTGAGTCTACAAGTACCTCTCAACTATCCAGAATTTTTGCAGAATGTCAAAATTTTTGCATCATATTTTTGGTCTATTCCTCATAAGATTTGTGGTTTTCTGGAAAATAATAAGAGGATTTAAAACACTAAATAATGACAGACATTCAAGTTTCTACCTGCAAATCCTACATGAGAATCCATGCTAATACAAAACCTGCTATTCTAACAAGTATCTAAGTTTGTAAGAACAATGTTTAAAATCTGTCCCTCATTTTAGGCTTTTGGCCTCCCATTATTTTTGGCTTTGTCCAGAAAAATTCCTCCACTGAGAAGTTGAGAGGTTCCTACATCATGACAAATAGCAGTGACATGTTCATCTGTTAGTCTGCAGGTAATTTCATAAAGAAGCTGTTTTCAGATACAGTAATAACCATAACCCAGCTTTGAAGATGCACAATTTGCACATAACTATTATGGGTTGATTTCACTTATGGGAAATTTCCTCCAAGAGTGGTTAAATCTGGAAACTTCCACTGTCAGGTAGTAACTGTTACTATTATAAACTGGAGTCATTTAAAATATACATCTTACCTTTTTAAATAAATTCATTGTGTAATGACTCTCTTTTTGCTTTAGGAGGGAAGTGTTCACAGGTTATCATAAGTGGAGACATACCTTGCACATATTAAGTATGTGTATATCATGAAATCACATGCAGTCACTGAGGAAGTGATAACAAGTCAATGATATGCTGCAAATGACTGTATTCCTGTGTTAAAGAAGAGAACAACTTCACTAAGGTCCTGTGACCACACATACATCTGACAGACTACAAAACTATTTTCTGAAGATCATATAACTGTTATACTTGGCAATTGTGTGTTGTGCTTATTAAATTTTTTTAAGTTTAAAATATCTTAGAAATAGTATTGTTCATTTGATCTCTTGATTGTTTGTTATCCAGAATACAGATATCTTGTTCTCATATATTTCTTTTAAAACCTTACCACTAATGTCTTGCTGGCTGTAAGTTTTTTTTTGTCTGTAGCTTCGCCCCGTGCCATGCTAGTTATTAAGCCTGTCCCTTAAAGGATAGGAGTCTGTTTATTCCCCAGCTTGGGGGATCACCAGTGTGGGGAGATCCCTTCAAATTCTCTTAAGTGAGAGCTATCTGAAAGGTCATCATCCTGATAGACATCAGGGATTTTGCATCTTCACTGGCATCCTGACATTGTGTACATCATGCATAGTGTCATAAGTCCCCTCACCTAAGGACTAGTGTGTGTGTGTGTGTGTGTGTGTGTGTGTGTGTGTGTGTGTGTGTGTGTGTGTGTGTGTGTGTGTATATACAGGCTATATCTTATGACATGCTCATGTTTGTTCTTTTATAACTGTAGATAATGGCTAGTATCATCAGCTTGGACAGTTTGTCCACAACCCCCCTAGGTTGGAAATCTGCTCAAGATTACATGATGCACCACCCCCCTTCCCAGATATGAGTTCAGTCTTTTCCTGAAGTTTTGGTCATGGCTGTAAAGGGCCACTGACCATCCCCTCACAGGATGAGCACAACCTCCCCCCCCCCCCCTGCCTGCTTCATCAAGCTTCTAAGCCACTAATTACACTCAGGTCTTCTGTGTTTTATCCCTCTATGCCACTGGGACATGCATCCCAAAAAGAGGATGAGCTTCTTAATGGTATTCTTTTTTTGTAATCTTAGTAAGAACCTATTACCCTGATAGCTGAATGTTGGTGGTTCATGGTACAAATATCAAATATCAGCAAAGTGTTTCACCCATATGTGTGCTGTCCCTAATGATCACTGTAGGGTTTGTGGAGATGTAGAGTTTGGTGTGCTGGGAAGAAGATTGTGTGCATGTGCACACACCCACACCTCAATGGAGGCAGCTACACCCCCTTATGAAAAGGGAGGGTCAGAGAGAGAGACAGGCACAGAAATCTGAGTGTCAAGCACAGACTTGGAGGCAATGGGCATAGACTCCTGGTGAATTCTGTTCTGAGAAAAGCTGTGGATGCACTGGAAAAATGTTGAATATTTTGTAGATATACAGTACCAGGAGTGTAACTTATGGGCATAGCCAAATAAAGCTTATTTGAGCTGTGGTGCTTTTTATTTATTATTTTAAGCATGTTTTATTTCAAAACTTCTATATTCCATTTTGCACAATTAGTTTGATGTACTTCAAATCTCCACTGATGGTGTATGGTTTCAGTTACAGTGTCTTACAATACTTTTTATTACATATTTATACATCACCACTCCCCCAAACTCAGCAGTTACAGGGTATGTCATTTTCAGTTTTAAACATCATAGCATCATTTCACCATATGCAAATTATATTCAGAATTCTGACTTTTAACACTGTTATACAGAAAGTAATCTTTAACTATATACATAAAAAAATCATTCCGTGTACTTTTTTCCCGTTTAGTTTCCCTCAATTTTTCTTTCTCCTATAAGTCCCCCCTTTTTCCACTTGCCCCCACCATTCTACATGTTAATATCCTCTTCCCCCTTCCCCAGGCTGGGATTTCTTCAGTTGCTTTACCCAATTTCTCACTGGTCTTTTCTTTCCCTCCTTTAGCTCACCTCCCTTCTTTACTCTCTCTCGTTCAGTTTGTCCCAATCCTTATGTGGCCCTAGTCTTTAGTGATCCTCTTTGCCTCTTCTTTTGACTATGATGTCAATGTGTCTTATCTTTATCTTGTCATTGTTTCCCTACTTTATATGCTTCTTGTTTCACTTTCATCTCCTTGACATTCTTCCATCTTCTGTCTCCATTTTCTCCCTTTCCTGTCCCTTGCTTTCTTCCCACCCCTCTTTTCCTCTCTCCATATTTCATTCATTATCATTACTACCTGTTTTCCTATTTGTGGCTGTTATTGTTTCCATCTTCTTGTAATCCCTTTTTACATTCTGCAGCCAGCAAGCCTACCATTTATTTACCATTTTCTGGTATTTTTAATCATATCCTAATTAGAATAGCAGGCGGCACAGAGGTGCAGTGGATAGCTTTGTTGCCTCACAGCAAGATGTTCTGTGGTTGGATTCTTGGTTGGGGTGTGGAGTCTACACATCCTACCTATGTTCACATTAGTTTCCTCTGGGTACTCTGGTTTTCTCTCATATTCCAAAGATATGCATCAGGTGGATTGGACACTCTATTGGCCATAAGTGTGAGTGTATTTGAGTCTGTGGTATGGAAGAACAACTGTGTCAGGGCTAGCCACCCAGTGGTGTGAACTTTGGCTCTAGATAATTATCCCTATTAAAGTGACACATTGGCCCATGAGCAAAAATGGGAAAAGGGGTTGAGAATATATGGATCCTAGTAAGATCATCTTAGGAATTATTTCTCCTATTTCAAGTGATATATTGTTTAGTAACTTTTCTGACTCATTCCTATATTCATTTAAATTCCAGTAGCACCAGAAGACATGTCTCTGTGTTCCATTTTCCTCTCTAGATATCCAACATATACCTTCTACTTGTGGAAACATTCTAGCTAATTTTGCTGGGGTATAAAATATAGGTGCAGGCACTAAAAAATCTGGAATTTCTGGGTTTTAGACATGTATCTCAGTAGACTTCTTATTTCTGACCACTCACTTTCCACTATTTGCATTATTTGCATGCCTATCTCTGCCTTCCTTTGTCTTTTTATTCCTTCCACATTTTTTCAGTCCCTGTTGTTATCCACTTTCCCCTGTTCTTATTAATCATCTCACTGGTATTCCTTCTTTCCTTTTCTAATCTAGTCCCTATTTTCTGTGTTAATTCTGGTAGGCCTTCCTTCATTCTTATTTCTTATTTTCTTTCTAATCTTACTTCACTTGCTCCTAACTCCTTGGAATTCCCACTCTAACACACCTGTTATTTGGAATTCATCCATAACTTGTTCCCATGTTTTAGTTCCTCTCCTGTTTATTATATGTGACCAGTATTTAACTCTTTTTTGATTTGTACTTCATCTCTTGTCTTCCTGCAAATGTCCTATTGGTATTACCTTTCCTTCCATATCTTCCAATCCCATTCCATCAATGTCTTTCTAAATAGCCTCTGTACTTCTTTTGTCTATTCTAGTTTCAGCTCTTCTCTGGGGAACTCTGACAACATAGTTACTGTGTCCCCTCCTTTCTCCATGTCTCCACTCTTTTCCCTATCATTATCTTAGTAGTGTCTGTAGTGCAACAGGTAGCATGCTCACCTTTGGTGCAGAAGGTTATGGGTTCTATGCCCACACCAGAAAGATGGATTGCTAACAGTGCAGCATAAGGCATGTGTCGCAGTCTTGAGTGTGTCTTCCTTTGGGTGAGATATGAAATGGCTCATGCTTGAGCTGGTGACAGCTCATGTAGATGTAGAAGATCCCACGGCACCTGTCAAAAAGAGTAATTAACAGAACATGAACAAAATATTATTTACACATTCCTATATGCCATCATCATTATTTTTCCATAATTGACTTCTAGTCCTTCTTCCACAAACATAGTCTAATTTTTTTATTATATCAGCCAAAATCAATTTCCCATTAAACAAAATTTCATTGTCTTTCATTCCAAATAGCAAATTTCTTCACACAACTTTTTCCAGAGTTTTACCACTCCTTTACACTTCAAGAAAACATGTCCTGTTGTTTCTTTCTCCCCAGAGAATAAACACACTCTTTCAACTTTTCCTGTACTGGAAAACTTTCCTTAACTCCTTAACTATCTTACCTGAATATATAGACACTTTCTCCCTTCTTCCTTGTAAACAATACCTCTGCTTAAACAGTAATATCTTCATTTTTTCTTGATTTGTGTTATATATTTCCATTTCCATATAATAATACTGTTTTGAATTAATCTCCGAATTCCCAATGCATTTATATGCATCTTTCCATATTTCACTTTCTCTTCATTTCTATCCTCCTGTAATTGAAAGAAACACTTTTTATACTTCTTTTTAAATTCAATCCACCATTCAGATCAATTTTTATTAATGTCTCTCATGGTTATATGATCCCTCCATAACTGCAATACTTCACACTCTCCATATTCATCCCACAGTTTTTCATTTATTCATTTTATTCCATATCCTATTTTAGTGTACTCCTTTTCTTCCACCACATCCATCTATATTGCTAAATGATCCAAAAAACCTGTGTGTGCCACACTTGAACCCTCCAACAGAACAAAATAATCAATTTCAGATCTAATTGTCCCTCTTCTATAAGTCCATTTGCCTTTATTCTCTAAAACTAATCACAGTTTATCACTTCTTGTATTGTTTTACATCTTTCCCTTTCTTATTACATTTTCCCATTAAATTACAGTTAAAATACTCTGTAATAATAATTTTCATGTTAACCACCACATAATTTAATATTTGATAGAATAGATTATCTCTTTCTTCGTCATTTGTATATGCTTATAATGGTATAATTCTATAAACATATTGTCTCCACATCACATCCACAACAGTTAACCTTCCCATCCTTAGTGTCACATCTAATATTTTTACTGTTTTTCTAGACAAAACAGCCAGTCCAGAAAAAAATTGCTTTCTAAATTTAATATTATTCTTCCACCCCACAGTTGTTCTGTTTGCACTCTTTCTTCTGTCAGGAATTTTACATCTTCTATAATAACAGTATCTAAATCCTGTTTAGCACACAATTCCAATATCCCTCTCCTTCTTACATTATTAATACAACTATTCATATTTACT
Organism: Protopterus annectens; assembly: GCF_019279795.1. Classification (NCBI taxonomy): domain Eukaryota; kingdom Metazoa; phylum Chordata; order Ceratodontiformes; family Protopteridae; genus Protopterus; species Protopterus annectens. Next base: position 680,033,802 of record NC_056733.1, read on the forward strand.
GAAACTGTTATTTTTTCTTCTGTTTATGTTTAATCTGAAATCTGATGAAGCGTGCCTGATAGCACGTGAAAGCACTTATTATTTTTATATTTGTAGTAAATTCTGTGCATGTTATACTTCGTGGTGGTCCTCTCTTGTTGTTTTTGGATATTTGGAGTTATACTTCTGCAAGTGGACCTTTGAACGGCAGCAGTACTTTTATTTTCTGTTTATGTTTAAGGGAAGTATTTTAAAAATATTTTCTTTCACAAATTGAATATCTTTCTGAGTTTATTTAAAAATATTCATTGATCCTCAAAATCAGATTTTTCACTAGTTTTATTAACTGAAACACATCTAAAACTAGTTGTTACCTTTTTTTTAAATATTTATTCATATATTTTTAAATCTTCTTTTCCTTACCCTTTCCCTAGCACCTACCAAATTTCCTTTCCTAAGATCCTTTACACTCCCTCCTCAAACGTCTGACTTATCACTTTCAATTTCTTCATTTTCAACATTCTTAGTACAGTTACCTTCATCATTCTGAAATATAACACTTTTATCTAAATCATCTTTTACTACTTCATCTTCTTTTTCATTAACACCTTTCCCCATTTCCTCTACTTCCTCATTACTTCAGACATTACACTACTTTCCTCGCCACCCTGCTCAATATTATATTGTTTATTATTTTTTCAAACAAAAATGTCTTTCCCTTTTACATATTCCACATTCTTGTTTCAGTTATTCAGCATATGACCCCCCCCATATTGGTTACATCTTATTTTTGTACACTCACTTATAACTAAAATAACACAAAAACAAGTTTTTTGGCTGTCCCATGTATCTAATTGTGCCTCAATTGCCATTTACATATATAAAACTTGATAAATGCCTTATCACATCCTTTTCACATTTTAAAATAACATGCACTTCACACTCCCCATTCCAAATACCCCTTTCATTTTTAACTTTTATCTGACACTGAATAGCACATAAATGAAAATTAATTTTAATATCTCAACTAAAGTTCTTCAGTACAAAACTGAATAAATACTTGTTTTAATAGAGTCCCTTGCTTGCAAACTATAAACTCATTCCAGGGGTAACAGTCCTTCTTTTTTTCACAGTTAAATAAGTACCTTTCTATTAAGCCTTCAGTCTCAAATGTTAAGTCACAAAATGTCTCATTCCTCAAAAGAATCAAGCATCTAATGTCTTTTGCTTCAAAACACAAAGGTAACACTAAATTGTCCCCCACAAAATATCTATTATTTCTTCTTTCTTATCCAAACGCATCTTTTTTATATTTTTAATAAAGTTTATGGTACCATTTGTTCTTTCAACTGCATCAAGTTTGCATCTTGCCTGTAACTTTCTGTCCATGCAACTCACAATTAATTTGTTTAACACCTAATTCACTGTTCATTCCAATAACTGTTCACATTATGTCTTACCACAAAATGTCAGATTCTTCTCCAGGATCACTTTTGTTCAATAAACCAACCAATTTCTCATCGGGCAAACCTCTAAGAGCAATTTCTATTACCACAACTTCTTCAAAATCATGAGGTTTAAAGTCGGCTAGATGCTGACTATTTGTACTATCCATATGCTTTTCAACAGTTTTCTGTCTAACTGACAGAACCACACTGCCATCACCAGCAAAACAACTCTCTCCTTTCTCTCCACTACTGCACAGCTTCTCCTAGCTGCCTCCACACTAAAAACAGAAGCAGGAAGTTCAGCAGTAAAAATGCCCCCCCCCCCCCACAATGAAAAGAGTAGAGGTTCTTTATTATAAAACAAATCATTATGTACAATGTTATTTACAAACTTACATATTTAAAAATGTACACATTGTACAAATTTCCATTCCTTCCTGTTACTGTCATACAATCATAGATATATTTATTTTTATTATTATTGTGTTTAACTTCTATCTTCTTTATCTTATCAGTCCCCACTCCTTTTTCCACATCCACCAACTATTTTTTTTTAAATTACTGCAAGTCTCAATTTACCATTAAACAAGATTTCATTTAGTCTTTCACTCCAAATTGTCCACATAACATGAAATAATCTTGTATTTACTTTCCTAAAATACTCCTTATTTTATGGCTATAATATCCATAAATAATCATATCAATATTTATTTAATTTACCTCATTTATATTTTCAAAAAAGTTTCTTTACACAATTTTCCCACAAATTTGCAACCCTTAAACTTGTAAGAAAACATGTTCTATAGTTTCTTTACAATAAATACAAACTCCTTTACTGATTTTTATGGCATATTTCCCTTTATGAATAATTTATTAATCACAAATCTCCATACATAATTCAAGACATTCTACTTGCTTATTACACCATGCTTTTCATACTTTTATAACTTTAACTTTTTCATTTGCTGGCTCAGCCTAAGGATTGACATAATAATATTGCATCAAGATATTTTTATACTACACTTTTCTCCCATTTTCTATTTCATCAATTTTTATTTTCCATAAAACAATTTTTCTTCTCATCATTTCATTACTTCATTTAAACATACTTCTCCTCTTTCAAAATTTTCAACACTATGCTACTTATATTTGTACTAAATTTACCACTAACTTCTTAATTTTATCATTTACCCAAAACAAAACTTTATACAAATTCAAAGAAGTAGCATAAACAATTGGATTTATTACTCCTAAACCTCCATCGTCTTTGTCCATGTATAAGACTCCTCTTTTCATTGGATTCAATCTTGAATCCCATATAAATGGAAAAAAATGCTTAGAATTTCTTTTTCATAGATTATTGGCAACATGTAGACACTAGCTAAATATGCAATCTTTCCCAATATAACTGAATTAAGCAAACAAACCTTTTTTATTAAATGATAGCTTATATGTTTGCCAAAAATAACAAAGCTCCTTTATTTCATTTAGTATTCTATTCCATTGTTTCTGACTTACATTTTACCCTCAAATCTTTTCCTAACACATCGCCCTATAAGCCTGACTAGCTTGGTCTGCAAGGCTATGGAGTGCATCAGCATGGAACTCATTAACAGAGACACTGGGAACCTCCAAACACTGGACCCTACCCAGTTTGGATTTGTTAAGGGCAGATCATGCATCCTAAAACTGGTGGACTTCTTTGAGACAGTTACCAAGACTATAGACGAGGGAAAGGTGGTACACACAGCCTACCTAGACCTCACTAAGGCCTTCAATACCATTCCCCATTCTGGTATTATAGACAAGCTCACCAGCCTGAACATAAGCCCCTACATCACAAGATGGGTTGCTAACTGGCTCATGGACAGAACCCACATGGTGAGAGCTGTGGGAGCTAGGTCCAACTCTAAACCGGTTACATGTGTCATCCCCCAGGGCTCAGTCCGAGGACCTCTCCTGTTTGGCATATACTTCTCAGAGGTACAGGCAAGCACAGGAGGACTATGGCTGACCAAGTTCACAGACGACTGCAAACTAGGGGCTATAAGTGACTCTCTGGCTGACACAGACATCCTCCAAAAGGGTCTCACTGAGACGGATACCCGGTGTCAAAATCATGGCCTCAAGTTAAATGCCAAAAAGTGCATAGTCATCCCCTTTGGAAAAAACAAAGTACCCACAAACTACCTCATAGGTGGCAGTCCCCTAAATATGGAAGATGTAATAAGGGATCTGGGGACCCAAGTAGATAGTAATCTCACCTTTGATAATCACATTGCTAAAGTGGTTAGAAAATCCTTCTACGTGGCCCACCTAATCACAAAAGGGTTCTCATCCAGATCAAAAGAAGTAATTTTGCCCCTCTACTCATCACTCATCAGACCCATCATAGAGTACAATGCCCCATTTAGGATGTACCTTACAAGACACCTGCAACAGCTGAAAAGACCACAGAAGTACCTCACCAAGAGGATCACTGGCCTCAAACAGATGCCCTATGCAGCTTGACTGAAGAAACTCCAGTTGTACTCAGTTGCATACCGCCTACTCAGAGGTGATCTCTGCCTGACATACAAGGCCATGTCCAGCCCAGAATTGATGGACATGGTCCACCTAAAGAAAACCTTATCCCCCCAAGCCACATGCTCTAGGGATCTAAACCTCACCACAACAACAAATAGGACAAGCTGGAGGGATAGATTTCTCTCCCAGAGACTTCCCATACTTTGGAACAAGATCCCAATCTACATTAGGCAGAGCTCAGCACTAATACTCTTCAAAAGAAACCTTGATGAGTGGATGGGAAACAGAAGGTTTACCTCGGGGATTACTTCAGTGGCTCTGCTGGACAGAGGCACAGAGAACTAATCTAAGGGGGCAACGAAAGCCAACACATTCTGGCTAGGCTTATAAATGCCTTCGGGCAGATAGCCTAGTACCAACCTATGAACCTATGTATTTCTTTCTTCAAGAAGGATACTTGTCAAACCTTTACTATATCACCCAGTCCTTTACTTTTTTTTATTTGAAGTCATGCTTATATTTAAACACTGATGTGTATATATAACACATATCTTCTTTCATCCAGAACTTGTTTCTTGTAATCAATATAATATCATCTGCATAAGTAAACATGACTGGAATTTTTATCCCTTCATTAGAAATATAAGTAGCACCTCTCATGTGCAAATTTACATGTCTGACTAATACAGTCATAACTAGTGCAAGTAATATACTACTAATAGGACATCCCTGATGTATGCCATTCTTTATATCTATTCTGTTACCTAACCATCCATTCATTAAGATTCTTTATTTTTATTATATGCAGAACAACATACATTCTTAATTTTCTTACTAATGTTATACTCTTCCATAATTGTCCACAAAACTTAATATTGTACTGTATCTAAAGCTTTATTTAAATCTCCAATCATGATCTTGGTCTCATCAGTCCTGTTTATAATATCAATCACACTTTTCCGTACTGTGAATAATAATTCCTGACATCCTTTTCACTTTAAATAATATATGCTATCTTCCATAATACTTTTCATTTTATTTTCCATTTTCTTCTGAATTATTTTCATAAAACTCTTATATTCTGGATTGCTCAGTACTATAGGTCTCCATTTTGCAATTTTATTTTTATCTTCCTTTTTCCTTACAAATTTAAGTTTACAGCTGTGTAAATCTTTATACATGAAACATTCATTTAACCACTCGTTTATAACTTTTAAGAAGTATTTTTTCTGCCAATCTGTAACATTATTACAGAATTGGTATCCTATTCCATCGGATCCTTGAAACTGAGTGTAAATTAACTTGTCTAAGTACCTTATCTAATTCATATAAGTAAATCTAAATTTCCAATTCCTTATTTTCTTTCTCTGAAAATTTTCTACATGCCACTCCTTTTTTATACTTTCTATCCTGAAACATTTTCTTTACATAATTTATTATGATATTCATAATTTTTCCTGAGATCTTCTTACCTGTCCTCTACCATCTTTCATTGCTTTCATTATACTAGTATTATTTTTAACTATCCTACTCAAGCTGATACATCTTCTTTTTACCCTGTAAATAATATCTCTTCTTAAATAGTAGTTCTTTGATTTTCTCTGGATTCTTTTCATAAACTCTGTGTTCTATCACTTTTTATATATTTTTTCAAAGCTAGCCACTACTCAGACAAAATTTTATAACACATTCCAATGGAAATGTTACCTTTCTATAAAGGCATACTTACTTTTTTCAGTTTTCATCTCAAACATTCTCATTTATTTTTTTTATTCCTTTTCCCAGTCTGATATACTCCTTTGTTATAGTCATTATATTTAAACACCTTTATTGAAGTATCACTTGTGACATAAGCAAATGTACATGTATACAAAAGTAATCAAACTGTATTAACAAATTAACATTAAGAAACATTATACTTCACATATATTGTTATATATCACATATCCTAAGCAACATTACATAAATTATTCAATTCCTGCCTTTTTTAAAATAAAAAAAAATCTTTATTAACTCATCACTTATGACAAAAGCAGTCATACATTTATATAAACGAAAACAAACTACACAGAAAAATCTGATATACTCCTTATTTTCTTGTATTTCTATCCATATGGCTGAGTGATCTGAAAAGCCTGTTACAAGTGATGCTCCCTTAGCTATACTTAAATTTTGTGAGATAATAAAATAATACATTTCTGTCTTACATATACCCCGACTATATGTCCACAAATTATTATTCCAAATTTTTAAATTGCCACATTTTATAACTTAAAATTTTCTTAATATCATTTCCTCTCTTCTTTTTTCCTCTCAAATCACAATTAAAATCTCTTGTTAATATTATATGCATATTAATGACTACATAATCCAAAATGAAATAAAAATTACCTTTCTTTAATTGTAGCATAGGCAAACGGTGATATAATTCTATATACCTGATTAGTCCATCTGAGATCTACAATAGTTAATCTTCCCATCATTGCCAATGTTATGTTCAATATTTCACTGACTTTCTACAAAGTACAACTATGCCTGAACATAGCTCCTTTCCTAGGTTCCATGTTGCATCTCCTTCTCAAAGTTTCTTTGTTTGTAATCTCTCTTCTTGTGTCAAAAGTTTTACATATTCCAATATTATTACATCAACATCACACTACACCAATTTAGGATACCTGTTCTTCTACTTATATGTTTGGCAGTTTTTACATTTACTGAACACACTCTAAAGTTGTCATTATGTCTATGTTGTAACTTACCAGAAATTATGTAAATCTGAAGTATTTATCTCATTTGCATTATCCATTTCCTTTATTTTTTTCTTTTACACTTATCACTGGAAACCTTCTTTTTCTGTCTCTTACTGTTTTGCCAATATAATTCTTTTTACCTTTCACTGTTTTCCAATATACATCATCCTCATCACTTATTTCATAACCTTCTTCTATATTATCTACTGATTCGTTTTTCCTCATTATCCATATCTTTATATACCTTGTTCTTGCTTTCCTACTTCCTCTTTATCTTTTACTGGGACTGTTTCTTCTCATTGTATACTGTCCTCATTTTTGTTTTCTTTACCTTCATTCTTTTTTTGTAGATTACAATCCATCCATAAATGCCATTTTTTTTTTACATTTATAACATTTCATTTCATACTTTTTTGCATCAGAACCTGTTTTCCTACAAATATAACATTTCCTCTTATCACAGTCACTTGCCAAAATATTATCTTTTCCACTGGAAAACTAAAAATATGTTTTAATTTGTCCCCAATATTTTAAAACACCTCTGTCACCTTCTACATTTACTATACTAGAGATATGAACAACTCTTCTTTCTCCATTTTCAGTACAATATGACAGTCCCATCCCGAGTCAATAATATTCTGTTATCATAGACTTCACTAATGTCCGTAACTTCTTTACAAAGATTGCTCAGAATATCTCTTTGAAGTGTCTTTTTCAACTTCAGTTTGAAATTGAACATATATTCTGTTTTGTTTCCCTGTGAAATTATTTAACCACATAAGAATTCCATGGATTACAGTTTCTTTTCTTTTCATACTCCCTCCAAAAACTTTCCAGAACAGAACCAGTCTCAAAAATAATGTCACAAAATGTACCTTTATGAATAAGAATAAAAGCTCTTACCTCCTGAGCCTTCAGTCTCAAAGGGACCATTAAATTATGACAAATAACACAACAAATCATCCTAAAATGAAGTAGAGGTAAAAACTACAAAAAGTCAACAAAAACCACTGCGGTGAGCTCCAGAGCAATACAAAACCAAAAACAGTCCAAGGAAACACTGGCCTTATCATCAAAAATGTTTATTCGCTTTCATCTGTATCACACTTCTTCAGAAACAAGTAAATGCTGAACCTAAATACACATATATGTATATACCCATATAAACTGCACACATAAATTAGTTAATACAATCAATAACAAAAATCTTTTAAAATCGCTATATTCCAAGAGGACATTTTATTAGGGCTTCTAGGATGACTTCTAATCATCCTAAACTAGAAGATGAGTTATAGTTTATTATATCTATATTTACTGATAAGGGATATAAAGAAGATTTGCTAGTAAAACAGCCAATGAAATTAAATTAAAGAGAAATACTGAGTTTCCTCTATTCTTTCCAAATCTTTGAATAAGAAAAATTATCAATATAAATAACTGGATCATAGGATGGCTTGTTGCCTTGATATGACTGTGGACAACTTTGATATTTGTTCTATTATAAAAAAACATATAAAAAATAATTTGAAAATAATAGAAGGAATTGTGGATTTATTTAGAGTGATTGGGAACACCCCTAAATTTGTATTTAAGAACAAATATAATATTACAAAGATTCTGCAGAATAATACAACAAAGGTTATTTCTCAAGTAGTTATGGCTAACAAAAATAAAGGAATGTACAAATGTGGCTGTCATTCTATTTGTAGGTTCATTTTGGAAGGGCCTTTTGTGAGTTTAAGACATTTAGATAAGACTTCACCTATCCCTGGGTTTTTTAATTGTAAAACTGAAGGGATAATTTATATGGCTGTATGCTCAGAATGGAATTGTTATTACGTAGGAATGACTGAAAGAAGCTTGCAGTAAAGAGTTAGGGAACATATGTATTCCATTAAAATTAAAGATAGTAATAACACTCTATTTAGACATAAAACTACATGCAATTTTAAAAGAGTTTTGTTTACCATACTTGAGAAAGTACCCAAAGATCTGACAGGGAGGGATTATAGGAACAAAATAGAAAAGAGGGAGACCCAATGTCAACTAAAATGGGGGCCGACACTTTTCCAGGACTAAATGAATCAATTCATATTAAATGCTTTCTGAAGGATAGAAGGTTAAAAGTACAAGCTTAATTATAATGGTTTTTATTGACTGTGTAGCCTTAGTGGGTTTAATTTATGCTTGGATTTTATATTTTTAATCCTTTATTTCTTTATTTCGCTATGTAATTTTAAAAGTTGATTAGATATGATTAATTGGTTTATTGCTTGTATTAATTAATTTATGTGTGCAATTTATGTGGGTATATAGATATGGTTTACCATCGGTTAATCGATGGTCAAAACACCGAACCACAATGTGCCGAATGCAGTGCAACAGGAATGCAGATAGTCGAGGCTAATGATATCGAATCCACATTACCGACTACAGCAAGTAATTCGGCATTTGTGGATTCGATAATTAGAGTGTGGTATTACTGGGAGTCACTCTATATAGGCGTCACACCATTTGGCGGCACATTTGCAGATGTGTATCTCCTGTGAATATTGGAATCTGAGGACTGCACTAGTTCTTATTATACAGTGACAACGTACATGTAAGTGAGGAAACATATCATTGTACAGCTGTATAAACTGTTTACCTGTCAGGCAAGGTAATATTTAATAAACATGACACACTTGTGTTTACACATGGCTACCGCAGATAGTGAGCAGTACACCCCAGGGAGCATTGGAAATAATTATACCACTGAAAGAAGCCAAAAGGGAAAGGAAATGTTATTCATTGATGGTTATACCTGGAGAAATGTGTTGATTCAAAGCACTATTGGTGTTGTGTAAAGAAAGAAAGGGACAAATGTAAGGGACATTGTGTGACAGAAATTAGTTTAGATGGACATAAGTTACAGTGAAGTACAGGTCACTTTTATGGTCCAGATCTTTTGCAATCTGAAGTATGTAAGGTGCGTGAGCAATTAAAGAAATGTGCCCACCAATCCATAGAAGACCCCTGTAAAATAGTATCGGAGATATTATCAAGTACCTCCATGGACGTAGTAAATGAACTACCTAATACAAAAGCGCTGCATGCAGCTGTAAGGAGGGTGAGATATAGGAATAAGGCAGCACTGTTTAAGGACATGAGGTCACTCTCCGATTTAAATAAAGACATGTTGCCTATAAAAAATAGATCATTCATAGTGGAACATGGCCTATGAAGTGATGTACAGTTAGTTGTATTAACCACTGAGGATAATCTAAGGGTGTTATGTTCTTCTGAATTCATTCTCATGTATAGTACTTTCCCAATTAGTATGAGAGAGTGTCATCAGGTGTACACAATCCACTGTCAGTTAGATCACACTGAAACAAAGAAAGTAATATCTGTAGTGTATGGCATATTACCAAGCAAAAGTGAAGCTTGTTATAATTGGTTTTGGAGTGTCATCATATGTTTATGTGGCAAATATGGTTTGGAGCTGAAGCCACATATGGTAATGTCTGACTTTGAGCGTGGTGCTGTGAATGCTATACAGGCAAACCTGCCAGAAAGTGTGTGTAAGGGTTGCTGGTTTTATCTGTGTCAAATCCTGTGGCATCAGATACAGCGTCTCCATCTGGCTAAGGAATTTGGCAGTAACATTTCATTTGCAAGCCTTTGTAAGCAGATACCGGCTCTGGAGTTTGTAACACCTGCACACATTGGTGAAACATTTGCAGACATAATGAGGGATATGCCAGAATGTGGACAGGCATTGTGTAACTTCTTTAAGGAAAATTACCTGATAGGCAGACCACGGAGGTATGGTATGAGGGGTATCACATCTGAAAGGCATCCGCCCTTGTTCGACATACCTTTTTGGAATCAGCATGACACTTGTACATTAGGATATCCCAGGACACAGAACGTAGTTGAAGGATGGCATAGACGTCTACGTAGTCTTATGGGTAAGCAAACCCTATATCTACTGGACGTCTTACATGCCATCCAACTAGAGCAAAACCACGTTGAGGATCTTAAGAGCAGACATAGGTCATGTCTACTAGCATCCCCTAAGAGACGCAGGCTACACGATAAGGATCTTAAGCTATTGTGCAAGCGTGATGAAATGACATCTCACGGTTTTGTTACACTCATGGCACAACTCTGTTCATTCTAATTTTTACAAGAACTATACCTTTATTGAGGAGACAATTGTTTGATGTGAATGCACAACACATTATTTCATGGAAGCGTGTACGTACTTTAAGGTTTGTGGTTGTGGATATTGTGTGTCACAGCAGCACTATTAGAAAAGTGTGGATGTCAAGATTCGAGTATACCGCTGCCTTTGCTGCTTGTTTGTAGACCTATTCATGCATATTGGATTCAGAACTATAGCCTGCATATCTGTAATCAGCCGGTTGGTCCTGCACATTGAATATGTCGAATTCGACATCCACAGTTGCGGTTTTCGACATTTTGCACTTGCGACATTATAATTTGCAGTTATATGATTTGATCTTAGGTTCATTCGAAGCGATTACGTTTGGTGATATGGTGGTAAACCTAGATATATATATATATATATATATATATATATATATATATATACACACACACACACACACATATATATATATATATATATATATATATATATATGTGTGTGTGTGTGTGTTCAGTTTCGGCATTTACTTGTTTCTGAAGAAGTGTGGTACAGATGAAAGTGAATAAAAATTTTTGATGCTAAGGCCAGTGTTTCCTTGGATTGTTTTTGGTTTTGGATTGCTCCAGAGCTCGCAGTAGTGGTTTTGGTTGAAATTATGACAAATGTTGTACCCTGCCATTTCTTCTTTTTCTTTGTTCTGAATTCTCACAACAAATTTCCTTTGGTTGTTGACATTTCTTTTTCTCTGTTCATCTCTCACCACTTTCTCTGCAGTTTATTTAACAGCCTCAGCATATGATTTCTTTGTCTGTCAATCTTTTTCAAAATAGCTCTGATTCCTCTGATTGACTTTTGTCCATAATTTCAACCTATGAAACGTGTTTTCTGCTCCTTGGCTCACCGTGCAACAACAATTCACCCAAAATGTCCTCCCACAACCCTGCTGACTGGAGGGTTGCAATAACACATTGTTTTGAACATCTGCTTCCAAAGAACTCAGCTACGCTGCTCAAACGGGAATACATAGTACAGGGTCATGTAGAGGAAACTAGCAGTGAAGAAGTGACTGATAAAACATCAAGAGAAGTTGGAAAGGAATAGAAAATCCAAAATAGACTGATAAGGAAACATTCAAGAAAAAGAAAATGTACAGTTTAGAGAAAATGCTGCTTGATGCCATGTCTCCCTAAAATATATGTGTAAAAATACAAGAAAGGTTAGCTACCGTTAACATCAGAAGCGTAAAAGGACAACTTTGGCAGTAGATATATTTGTGTAAGATCATAGGCTGCATGAACAGATAGATGCAAGTATGGGTTATGGTGTTTATTGCAACCAAAGATGTTGAGAGGTGACTTCTTTACTTAAGGAAGGCAGAAGTATAAAAATACAAAACTCAGTGGTAATGATTTAGGAAGTAACTATCTAATATGTTTAATTAACATAGACTTGCATAAACATACACATGCATACTGTGGCACAGGATAATGCAGCTTTTTTGTACATCAGTGTGATAATAATATGTATATGTGTGATTACAATAACACTGTCGAAGGGAACAGATGAGAGGAACAGACTAGGGAGATAAAGACTGATAATAAATTATGGCAAGATTTAATAAAAAATATAGCACAGAAAATGTAGTGATAGCACATGCTTTACTTATGTACCAAATATAAATAATAATGCTTGTAACTCATCAACAGGTCATAAATTCTGAGTATATTTTACTGTGTTTGTATTGAGATCAAGACAAAATAATAATGAGCATCAATAAGATGGCACGTACAAGACTAAGTTATAAGTTATGCAAAGTAGAATGTATGTTAGGTAGCTGATCAGAATGATCTTGTTTGCTCAATCACTTAAACTTCATAAATTAAACCACCATTTTATTGACTGGTACTTCACTGGACAGGGAAATATTCAAAACCCACAGATGCTGCATAATGGAAGTTTGCCCTATTCCTACAAAATCCTGCTACCTCATAATTCCAGGGAAGTAGTTTTCAATGATGATTTCATGTATTGGTTTAATGTTATTCCACGTATTTTCCCCAAGAAATGGTATTCAATGAAGAAAGTGGATTTATATGCTTCCTGCATTTGTAGAATTAATGTACACCTGATCAGCAGCTTAAAGAGTATATAAATTATGGAATGAACATGCTTCACTAAGAAAACCTATAACAACCTCTATGGTTTATGATTGTTAGAGCATGCTAAAAATAATAGTGCAAATGAACAGACAAGAATGTAGCAACAATAGTTAAATCATTATTTTTGGCATAAGACTAGTACAAAAGAACTTGACCTGAACTTCCAGGAATAGGGGAGGAGAAGGAAGCAGAAGAAGAAAATATTATAAGAACAGAAAAAAGCCTGCTTGACCATACACAGCATAACAACTCCAAGCATGGTCTACCACAGAGAATTATACCTCCATTAGTTACACTGTTTAAAATATAATTAAAAAGATGGTTACTGTACTACAAATATTTTTGAAGGAGGTTGAGCTGTCTTGCACTTGCTGATGTGGGAGCTCTGTCTCCATACTCACATTTCTAAATATACCACTCCTGGCTTTGCACCAAATTGAAGAAATGAATAAGCGTTCTCTGAGGTGTTGCAGCCTCAGACGCATAATATTTGGATACTGGTGGTGTGAGAGAAGAGCTGCTACATCACTGAGTACAGTGGGTAATGTACCCCTACAAAAAGAATGTAAAAAAATTGTTTTTCTACACTGACAACAGCTATCAGCAAGAATGGTGGTAAACTCTGATTGGCAATTCAAACATCTGTGAGCCAGATTTTGATAAAATAAGGTAGTCCGAAAAAATGAACATAACATGAAGCAATTGGGAGAAATTGTGTAAAGACAGGAATATAGTATATACAGACATTACAAACTTCATGGTCTTTTCTGCAGGATGAAAAAAGAAAGCAGGACAGTATGCTTTAATATTTTGAAATATAAAGGGGCAGTATGACAGATCAAGTGAATGTAAAGTGAAGGTTGTCACTGTTTAGTCAAATCTGACTCTTTATGACCATAATGACTTCAGCATTGCTTTAGTAATACTGTTCACTCACCTTAGCCTCTGCTGCCCCTTTCTTCTTTTGCCTATCATTTGTCTCAGCAAAAGTTTCTTCTCTAGTGAATTCTGTCAAATTATTTGAGTTTTAGTAGTAGAAGGAACCAAGTGATGCAACCCTGATGCTCCAGGATCAAGATCAGAACCAACATGAGAGTTCTGGTATGTGCTGCTCTAGAAATCCAGTGCAGTGCAAGCACCCAGCTACATGTGGCAAAGAGGATTATAAATATGCAATGTTTCTATTTATCCAGGAGCTAGTGCTAGAAGCCAGGACCCTCTGGAGTGAAGGCGAATATCTAGAAGAAAGGAAAGTGCATTGGCTAGAAAGACTGTGCAAATGTAGGTTGGCAGGCTACAATCACCCCAACAGAGTAGCAGCAAGATGGCTAAGCAGTCACAAACTACAGAAAAAATCCTGTACTTGGGAATCTTAAATGTTAAACTGGGCAAGCTATACTTAAAGATGGTGAGGATTGGGGATACATTTTAGACTTCAAGAGAAAAAAAAACAACTGAAGGAGATGGGGAGGGACCTTAAATCATCACTCCAATGAAATAGAAGGGCTAAAGGCTGGAGAAAAAGAAACACAGACAAGATGGAGGAACTTGCAGTGCAGTTCAGGAGCAGTGAGGGAGGAACTAGAAATGAAGCTAAAGGAGCAGGAAGAACAGAGCCAGTGAGAGAATTTAGAATATCAAATGTTTCCAAGGCCACAGAAGTTGGGGACTGTTTAAAATTTATGACTGAGTCTTTCATTCAACGGACTAGTCTACCATGAGAAGAAGTGCAGCTTGACAGGGCCCATACAGTATCACAACCAAGGGGTCAAAACAAAGATTCCGTAGGTCCTTTGTCATTAAATTATGGAATTACCAGCTAAAAGAACAGATATTAAGTAAGTTATGGTTAAAAGAGAAAATCTACAGGTTTGGCAAGAATGTGTGTTCGCTGATCAAGATTATCTACTGGCTACAAGACTGAAAAAGGGCTGTTCACCCCTACTTCAGCATCTGCAGGCAGCTGAACATAGGTTTTAAAATGATATCTCCAGCAACTTTCAAACTGTTTCTCCTGGAAGGAATGATATCCTTTGTGGATCCTTACCTAACTGGTACAGATATATTTTGTAAGCAGTGTAAGGAAATGGAGCAACAGAACATGCAAGGGCAGACTTTACCAACCACGGGAAAAAAGTTAAATAAAAACAGGCCTTTAAAGTTGTTTCTTGCTGTGATGCCCGTGCACTGGCCCAGTAATCAAGGAGCCTCAATCCTCCCCACTAACACCAGTGAGGGCCATCCACATTGGGAAGGATAACAAATACACACACAGTAAAGTACAATTCCCTTAAGAGCACACAGAGATCACAGTCAGTCTGGGGCTGGTTTCTCCCTTTCTCTCCAGATCCCCAATAAAACTCCCCACTGGCAAAGCTATAGAGTGGGGTCCTTAGCCAGGGTCCCAAGCCAAGTCCTCCTAGCACTCTCTCTGTCCAACCAGTGCTTTGTATCCCTGCCTAAGTAGCTGACACACACACACACACACACACACACACACACACACACACACACACACACACATACGCACACACACACACACACACACACACACACACACACACACACACACACACACACTTGAGATATGATTTATATGCAACCAGACAGACACTCCTGGGCAAGTCTGACACAGGTTCACTAGTTGTGCCCCTTCTGTCCAGGCTATAAGGTAGTAATCACTGCCACCAGGACCCGTACATATCAGCTACTAAAAAAGGGCTTACCAAAGGCTGTCCAATTATTACCATGTAATATTATTATCCACATGGTAAGTGTGACTGAACAGCAAGGCTTATTTGGAGTGTCTTTGTACAGTATCACTATATACATGCAATGTACTCTAGAGCTTAAATTACCTCTACACAAAACAGCCACAGTTGAAAAGTTTAAAAATATTTAATAAATAATAAAAACACAAGACAAATCTCCACAATTCAACATAGTGCTAGTCAAGAGTTCAGAGATCACAGGAAAATGCTTAAAATAATACTGTAGAATAGTCTGATTTAAATATAGAAACCAGCTAGACTCAACTTATTATTTTCTATCTATTTCTAGGAGAGAAACTAAAGTCTAAGATCCTACTTACATACAGACAGAGCAAAGCAAGTGCTGGTGAGAAGTCAGTTCTGAAGGCAAATGCAAAATGCTCTCCTCTCTGTCTCTGAGAAATTCCTTTTAATTGATAAAACATCCTGCTGACTCATTTTAGATTACATCATTCTTAACAATTCTCTGGTTTCCCAGGCTAACAGAAACTCTACATTAACATTTCTTAGTAAGCTTGCACCTGGTCAGGAAACTACAGCAATTAAAGACATTATATACGTAAAATCTAACAATTACCTCTAGTCTCAAAACAATAGAAAGAATCTGCTGGTTTAGACACCACGGCTCTGAACCCTGAGATTAAAACAGTCATAAAATGCTTGACTTATCAGTTTTCTTACAGCAGAGTGCACTGTTGCTACATTTTTTGCAGTTCAACATCCAATGCAGTCTTTTCACATTTAAGAGAAGAAGCCTGCGGCTTATATTAATATTTACAAATGACAGAATTATCTACAAAATTCTAACTAGCTAGGTTGGCAGTCTTCACGTATCTTCACATATCCCCCCCCCCAAGAGAACTCAAGCAAGTTTTTCAAGTGACCCTTGAGAAACGTTGCTTGAGAAGGTTAGGTCTATCTGAGTATATGTTACCCCATTCCCTGTCTTGAGAGTCCGTCTGCATTGGCATTGCTACTCTCATCATATACTTGCAACCCCAGGCTCCATCTTAGCAACTTGGCATTTTGCTGGCTGGCTCTGTTAAACCATGTTAGGGGATTGTGATCTGTCACTACAGTGACTTTTCTTCCATATAGATAAAGCTGAAGTTTCTGCAGTGCCCACACTATGGCTAGACATTCCTTTTCTACAGCTACATAGCATTCCTCCTTGGGTTGGAGCCTATGACAGAGATAAACCACTGGGTGCTCTTCTCCCTCTGAAGAAGTCTCGCTAAGTACAGTCCCCACCCCATGGTTTGAAGCATCCACCTGCACAACAAATTATTTGCTGTAATCTGGACTGGCTAACACAGGGAGTTCTCCCAAAGCTTCTGGAATGCCTGTTCACATGCTGTGGTCCACACTACCTTATCTGGCCTGTTCTTCCTTGTCAGGTCTGTGAGGGAACAGCTATGGTACTATAACAAGGGACAAACTTTCTATAGTACCCGGCTGTCCCTAAGAATGCCCTCACCTGCTTTTTGGTAACAGGTGCAGACCATGCCTGAATGACTTCCAATTTGGTAGGTTCTGGCCTGATCTTACCACTCCCCACTCTATGTCCCAGGTAAGAGACCTCTGCCATACCACCTGACATTTGTTGGGCTTAATGGTCAACCCTGCCCTCTGTAGTCTGCCCAGAACCTCCCTGACATGTTGAAAGTGCTCTTGCTAGGAATGGCTGTAGATGGCAATATCATCTAGGTAAGCAAGGGCAAACCCTCCTGCTCCAGCTAGGATATGATCTACCAACCTCTGGAAAGTCACTGTGGCATTTTTCATCCCAAACGGCATTTTTGTGAACTCATACAAGCCAAAAGGAGTCACAAAGGCTGACCTCTCTCTAGCAGTGGGAGTCAAGGGTACTGGCCAGTAAACCTTGGTAAGATCAATGGTGGTAAAATACTTAGCGCCACCCAGCTGCTGTAGGGCCTCATCTGTCCTACACATGGGGTAAGCATCTGACTCTGTGTGACTATTTAATTTCCTGTAGTCCACACAGAACCTGGTGCTGCCATCCTTATTTGGCAACAGCACCACTGGGGAGGTCCATAGACTGCTGGACTCTTAATTTACCTCTAGTTTCAACATTTCCTGTATCTCCTCCCTCAGAATCTGTTTGACTCTCATACGCACTCTATAAGGGGCCTGCCTAATAGGCATTTGGGGTCCTGTATCCATCTGGTGCTTCACCAGGTGGATGCACCCTGGTTTCTCAGTGAACATTTCCCCATACTCCTGTAACACTGCACAGATTTCTCAAATCTGGGTAGGAGATAGCTGCTGGGACATTGTTACCCCTTCCACTGAGGTGTCAGTCCAAGCCTCCCTGAGGATATCAGTCACCAGATCTCCTTCAGACTCCTACTGCAATCCACTGCAAATACTCAATACAAGGGCCTCCCTATCATGGTAAGGTTTCTTCATGTTAACATGGTAAACTTTGTGTTCCTGCCTCCTGCCTAGCAGTTTCACCATGTAGTTAACATCACTTACCTGTTTTACCATCTTGTAGGGTCCCTCCCAAGCTGCTTGCAGCTTGTGTTGTCTGACAGGAATGAGAACCATTACCTGCTGCCCTGCAGCATACTCAACCCTCGAGCATTCCTGCCATACCAGACCTTTTTCTGTTGTTGGGCTCCTGCCAGGTTCTCCTGGGCCAAGCCCATGAGCTCCCTGAGCCTTGTCCTGAGGTTTAGGACATATACCACAACAGACTCCTTGTGAGATTCACACTCACCTTCTCAGTCATCACACATTAGATCTAGAGGTCCCCTCACTATATGCCCATACCGCAACTCAAAGGGTGAAAATCCTGTGGATTCCTGAGGATTGTAGAGTTTAACCTCTCAACAAGACCATTAGTCTAGGGGTGGTAGGGAGTGGTCTCGGTTGCTTCACCCCACAGTATTTCCACAGACAAGCCAGCAAGTCTGACATGAAATTGGCACCACTGTCAGTCAGTATTTCTTTTGGGAAACCTTCCCTGCTGAAAATCTCTAACAAAGCATTTGCCACCTTTGCTGCCTCAATGGAGGACAAAGCCACTGCCTCAGGATATCGTGTAGCATAATCTACTACCACTAGGTTATACTTTTTCCCTGTGGAACTTGGGGTGCTCAGAGTCCCCACAATATCCATAGCTACCCTATGAAATGGCTCCCCAATCATAGGCAAAGGTATAAAAGGAGCTCTCACCTTGTCTCCTGCCTTGCCTATCTTTTGTCACTGCTCACAGGTCCTGCAGTACCCTACTACATCTCTGGAAATTCCAGGCCAATAAAAGTTCCGCCTAATATGTCTCTTTGTATGTTTTATGCCCATATGACCTGCAAAGGGAATATCATGGGCTTTGGCTAGAAGATCCAGATGGTAGGCTCTAGGTACTACCAAATGCTGTATTCCCTCACCTTCTAGCCCTCCCTCAGGGGTCCACTCTCTATACAGTAACCCTTTGTCCCAGTATACAGATTCCCCCTTCCCTTGTGAATCAGGTGCCTCACTAGCTACCTGCCTCAGGCCTTGCAATGTAGGGTCTGATAGCTGAGCCTGTCTCAACTCTCTCTCTTTGTAACCCTTCCCAGTGCCTCTTCCACAGGAAGTCTATCATCCTCTGACAGTGGTGCCTCACTGTCAGCCCGGGTACTACTACTCCCCTTGCAGTCACTCTGTCCAAGGGAACATCAGTACTCACAAGCAGCTGTGGCTCACTTCAGTCTCATTACAGAGTAGCTCCCTCCCTGAAGTAACCACATCACCAGACCTGGCTGCAAGTATGTGGTCTGTTTTGGTCTCCCTCAGGCTACCAGACCCACAAGCTTGTCTCGAAGCCTGACTGCATCTAACTGCATAAACTCATGGTACTGCTTCATCAAAATCCTTCCATATCAGAACATCTGCAGGATGGTTGTTCAGTACCCCTGTTGTCTCAAGACAACCTACTTTTGGCATTTTGTCTTTCCCACTTCCTGGGTCTCTCACCTTTTGTTCCCCACCTTTTCTCCGTGGACATCTGTATGCCACATGGCCCCACTGGTTGCATTCAAAACATTTAACCATAGGTCCTGGATGTGTACCTGGACTAGTGGCTTCCCCTGCTACTGTGAGATTCTGTTGGGGCAGTCTGGGCTTCCCACCATGGGTTCCCTTAGACTCATGACCAGTACTGGGGGTCCCTTTCCTGTGCAGGGATTCCCTGCTTGTTAGGTATAGGTCTCCCTTCTTCCCCAACTCATCTGAAGTAGCACATTGTCTATCAGCTAACCAGATCTTCATGGCAAGGTGCTAAGGGCTTGTTAGCTCACCAAAAGGTCTGCCAGCCCTTCAAAAGTGGTGACCTGACATCCACTCACCCACCTATGAAAATAAGTGGTCAGTTCAGCAACATATTCACACACACTTTCATCTGCCTTGTGTCTATGCTTATGAAACTTTTTACTATAAATTTCAGGTGTAAGCTTAAACAATTCTAACAAACAATTCTTAACAGCAGTATAAGTAAAACAATGTCAGACATTTTAGACAAAATAGTTACAGCTCTACCATGGAGGAAGGGGGTCATGAACTGCACCCAGAGCCTTTGGTCAACATCATACTGTTTACATACCCACTCAAACATATTAATGAAACTATCAAAATTATCCCCCTCTGTAAACTGTGGAAAAGATTTACTGACCTTTTGTGCTTCTGGGATATGGTTACTCCCTTCCCCATTACCTCCATTACTCTGGAGAAGAGTCAGCATTGCCTTTTCATGCTGCCTCTGCCCTTCCTTCTCCTCAGCTTCCAGGCATAGCAGTTTTTCATTCTCCTCGGCATG
Source organism: Protopterus annectens (assembly GCF_019279795.1). Lineage (NCBI taxonomy): Eukaryota > Metazoa > Chordata > Ceratodontiformes > Protopteridae > Protopterus > Protopterus annectens. The sequence continues at coordinate 680,054,413 of NC_056733.1, forward strand.
TAGACATCTCTGTCTCTCTGCTGCTTCTGTTTTGAAACGCCTGGCCTCCAACTCAAGTCCTCTGCAGAAAGGTTGAACTGTCCATTCTCTGAGTGTTGTGCATCTACCCACAGCCATTCTGATCACTCTCCTGATTACTGTTTTCTGATGCAGCTGTGACCAAAGCTACAATCATGTCAGCCTTAGTCAGGTGTCCATGCACCAGTCCCTTAGCCTGGCACATCTCAGCCAAATGGCTCCTTGACAGCTTGCCATACTCCTCTGCTAACATTCTTGCCTGCTCTCCCTGACTAACTAAGATAACAAAAGAACTAAAACAATTGTGATCTGAACTCGGAATATTCACTGCATGGCTGATTTAGAGTACAAAAACACATTCACTGATCATTGTACAAGCTACAGGAATTCATTATCCACAACCACTACAAGCCAATTGCCAACCAATTAATTTGTGGTGTGGATATCCCACCACTTCCAAACAATTAATATGTGATACCTGTGTACTGGCCCAGTAATCAAGGAGCCTCAATCTTCACCACTAACACCAGTGAGGGGCATCCACATTGGGAAGGATAACAAATGCACACACAGTAAAGTACAATTTCCCTTAAGAGCACACAGAGATCATAGTTAGTCTGGGGCTGGTTCTCCTTTTCTCTCCAGATCCCCAGTAAGACTCCCCACTGGCACAGCTATAGAGTGGGGACCTTAGCCAGGGTCCCAAGTCAAGTCCTTCTAGCACTCTCTCGGTCCAACCAGTGCTTCGTGTCCCTGCCCAAGTAACTGACACACACACATGCACACTTGAGATATGATTTATATATAACCACACAGACACTCCTGGGGAAGGCTGGCACAGGTTCACTAGCTGTGCCCCTTCTGTCCAAGCTATAAGGTAGTAATCACTGCCACCAGAACCCTTACTTATCAGCTACTAAAAAGGGGCTTACCAAAGGCTGTCCTATTATTACTGTGCAATATTATTATCCAAATGGTAAGTGTGACTGAGCATCAAGGCTTGTTTGGAGTGGCGTTGTGCAGTATCACTATATACATGCAATGTACTCTAGATCTTAGATTACCTCTACACAGAACAGCCACAGTTGAAAGGTTTAAAAATATTTAATAAATAATAAAAACACAAGACAAATCTCCACTATTCAACACAGTGTTAGTCAAGAGTTCAGAGATCACAGGAAAATGCTTAAAAGAATACCGTATAATAGTCTAACATAAATATAGAAAACAGCTAGGCTAAACTTATTATTTTCTATCTATTTCTAAGAGAGACACTAAAGTCTAAGATCCTACTTACATACAGACAGAGCAAAGCAAGTGCTGGTGAGTGAGAATGTCCTTTAAATTGATAATACATCCTGCTCTCATTTTAGATGACATCATTCTTAACAGTTCTCTGGTTTCCAGGCTCTACATTAACATTTCTTAGTAAGCTTGAACCTGGTCAGGAAACTACAGCAATTAAAGCCATTACAGTATATACATAAAAATCTAGCAATTAACTCTAGTCTCAAAACAATAGAAATAATCTGCTGGTCCAGACACCATGGCTCCAAGCCCTGAGATCAAAGCAGTCATAAAATGCTTGACTTATCAGCTTTCTTACAGCATTCTTATAGCAGAGTGCACTGTTGCTACATTTTTGCAGTTCAACATCCACTACAGTCTTTTCACATTTAAGAGAACAAGCCTGTGGCTTATATTAATATTTACAAATGACAGAATTATCTACAAAATTCTATCTAGCTAGGCTGGCAGCCTTCACATATCTTCACACTTGTATTTAAAAAGAAAATGAAGAATGTCAGTGGGAGACAGAAAGACAAGCAAGAAGGATGAGAGAGACTTTGCAGACACTACCAGAGAACCATGCAGAAGAGATGAAGATGGCTGAACTTGATGGGTGAAACGAATTCGATATTTGGCTCCATTATGTGGTCTATATATCCTTCAGGGACTGTCAGAAAGAAGTAAAAAGCTGACACTGATGATGAACATTTAATAAATAATGAACATTCTGAATTAATCTCCTACTATAGGATGGAGTGACTAAGACAAAAAACAAATGTAAATGGAATGTAACTAGTTCTTATAGTTGCACTGAAACTGTTATGACGTGTGTGTCATATGATAAGAGAGGTTTTCTCCCGTAAATGGTGTGAATCATAAGATGAGGAATGCCATGCTATGTACACTCCAAAAGGAGTAAATACCAAGGGTAAGAAATTCTATTTGGGCATACAAGAGAAGACGGTGATGGTTCAGTAAACAGGAGGGGCAGAAGGAAAAATAAATAAAATTAGGATGAGGTGAGACAGATGGAGGCAGAAAGCAACTGAATACAGATTTTGGCACAAGTGGGGATTGGTGCACCAGGAGTTTGATATAAAGAACCAAAGGCATCAGCATCATGTAGATGCAATTGCACATGATTGAAAAGAAGATAGAGAAGGAAAAATAGGATTGTAGTTTTAATGGGGCTATTAAGGGTTTGCCAGGGGTCATTAATAGAGATGTTTTGTTTCCTATAAAAAACACAATTTTGTAGAGCTAAACATGTGCTAAAAGTTGAAAGGTGGGATGTGTAAAGATTGACATGACATGAGTCATTTGAGGGATTAAAAGAAATAAAATAAAATGGTTAGTAAGATAAGGATCCTATCCTGGAATGTAAATGGCCTAATAGACCTTAAAAAAGGAGAGGGTTTTGCAATACATTTGGCAAGGTAAATTTGATAATGTAATTCCAAACGAAATGCATTTAATTCAGCAGGAAAATGACAGGCAAGTTCCTAGGCCATATTGGTCTGGATATTACACAAATGCTATAGAAGGAAGGAAAAGGGGAGTTATGATTCTAGTTAAGCAAAGGTCCAAATTAGAAATTGAAAGGCATTGGTCAGATTTGATGAGGCAATATGTGCTGCTGTGAGGCAATTGAAGAAATAAAAGGATTACACTGGGAGGGATATAGCTCCCACCAAAGACATCAAAAAGAGAAATGAGAGCTACAGTTAATGACATTATGAGCTTCCAGCAAGGATTACTAATATTAGGGGAGACTAGAATGTAGTAACTCACAGAATGAGCATAAGTGGAGGTCCTAGGGTGCAGCAAGTAATCACAGAAGGCACATATTTAAACCTATTGTGCAGACTCTATGAGTGGACTATTAATAGGTGGTGAGAGACACAGAAAGGTAGATTATACATACTATGCAGAAAGGTGTGGTCACTGGTCAAGACTGGATACATTTTATATCACTAGTGAGCATAGGTAATCTGTTAAAGAAATGGTAACACATCCCAGATTGTTATCAGATCTTGCACCGATTGAATGCATGATTGAGATGGCAACAATAACATGGATGGGGTTACACTGGAAGGCAGGGAGTAGTTGGTGGATACATAAGCACAAACAATGCAGTTTCTTGAACAAATTACCCACCAGTTAAACAAGTCACCAGGAATGAGTTACAGATAATGGAAAGATGGGATGGAGTTAAAGAAAAGATCAGGGTTAATATCAAGAATAGGAAAAAATGGACAGGGAGATAAATCACAAAACCCAGAAGCAAAACATGTGGAGGATTAAGGATTTACAAAAAAGGGCCTTAAATTGACAACAGATAAGTGAGCATAGTTTTGGGGTTTAGAAGAGAGATGGAAAAAGTGTAGATGAGGACATATTGAGACAAGACTGTGATCAGACAAAAGTACTTTACACAATATCCAAGAAAGCGGAAAATCCTGCCTGATAAGTTAAGACAACAAAAGGTGGAGAAAGGTATTCTAAAAATGAACAAATTTGAGTCAGAAAAATCAAAACAAGCATCAGATTTCAAAGGGTATTTTGATAGAATATATAAAGAACAATAAATGGAAGTAACATGGGAAAGGGAGGTGAAGGAATATCTGGAAGAGCTATATCTTTAAAAAATGGCAACAGAAGAGACTGACTCATTGTTTCAGCAAATTACTAAGCAAGAAATACAGGGGCAGCACAGGGTGCAGGCTTCAGGGAAATCCCCAGGATGGGATGGGCTACCAAGAGAAATTTGGTGGCTAGATAAATTAAACATACTAGAAAATTGGTATACAGTATTTAATGTCAGTTTGGAGAGTAAAAAGTTCTCAGCTTCATGAAAAGAAGTAATAATACTGGTTATCCCATAAGAAGGGAAAGATTACATTTTTTAGCTAATCTAAGCTAATATAGGCCCAGAGCTGTGTTAAGCCATGATTATAAGATATTTACTTCTATTTTGGCAAACATGATAGCAAGAATACTCCACAGAATCTTAAATTTGGACCAGTGTGGTTTCATTAAAGGGAAACAGACATTTAATAACATTATTTTGGTGAATTTTATACATCAAGATGCAGAAGTGATAGAAACTCCACTGATGCCAGTTGGATTGAATGCGGAGAAAGCCTTTGATTGAGTAAATTGGGATTTTCTATGGTAGGTCCTAAAAAGATATGTTTTCCACATGTGAAGAAATATATAAGAAGCCTAGAGCTAGATTAAAGGTGAATGTGAGAGTGACTCAGGAATTTTTCTTGGGTTGTGGGACAAAAAAGGGATGCCCACTATTTCCACTGTTGTTTGCCCTCTATTTGTAATCTTTGGCTGAGAAAATAAGAATATCAGAGATAATGGATTGGAGGCCTAAGAGGAGAGAATATAAGTTAGCTATGTTTACAAGTAATATTATTATGTTTTCAATAGATCCAGATAAAGATCTATGGAGGCTTTTCAGAATGTTTAAGGAACTTAGTGTTATTGCAGGTCATAAACTAAATAAGCAAAAGACTAATACAATCTGTAAATTACACCCTGCCCTATAAATGGGTACAGTGATTTCCAATGTTATGGGGGCTTTATGAAATTAGAAATCTAGGACTATGCATTTTGTCTCAAGTAAAAGATTCTCCAATGGAAACTGGGAAGGAAATCATAGGAAAAATAAAAAGTGTGATCAGAAATTGGGAAATGGTAACCGTAGACCTTGATCAAAGAGCACAAGGGAATAAAATGTTTGTGGACCTTCTTATTCTCTATTTAGAGCAGGCATTTATGTTTTCTCCAGAAGAGTCCAGGTGGAAAGCTCTGATGAAAATTATATCTAGGTATTTTTGAGAAGTAGGTAGACTCAGAATAAAATGTAAGGTCCCGGTAAGGCTATGTGGTGGGGTGGGGGGGGGGGGTTGGTCTTGCCAAATATAATGGAGTACTTTATAGCTGCACAGATGAGACTGGGATACTATCTTCAGGATAGAAACTATGTAGTAAACAGGAAACAGCTTATACTACTGCAAGGAATGTCCAGAAGCTGGGAATATGGGCAGTTTCATCGGAAAAATTAAAGAAAGAAAATTATAGGGTTCAAATAAAAAAAATGCTAACAGAAGGAATTCAAAGGAAATTATGATATGGTGGAGCTTTGAGTTGCAGAAGGAGTAGGAAAACCAAATTTTAAAATCAACATGATGACTACAGAACAGTGGGGAGCCATTAAAAAGGGGATAAAAGGATGAAATGGGAAGAGGTAAGGGAGACATGTGGGATGAAAGAAAATGAATGGATGCAGATGTCTGGTCTGTTAAGAATATTGGAAGGTTACAAAAGGAAAACTCTGAAAAGGGTCATAGAAAAAAATGCAAATTATTCACATTTTCCAGGAAGTGAGATCTGAGAGCAGTCTGAGATACAGGATAGTAAGCAGAATTTGCCATGCCCTATTAGGGGAGTCCCTGGTGTTCTAGTGGTTAGGATTCAGTGCTCTCACCACTGTAACCTAAACTTGATTCCTGGTCAGGGAAGCTTCAATGCATTTAACTTTCTCTGTAGTACAAGATGTAACTTCAGTGAGCTAAATGAAAAAGCAGAGGTGAAGCATAGTTTGAGTCTAGTATGCAGATAATGTTGGTCTTTCATCCAAGACTTGGCAAGGTCTGGAACTGTGAGTAATTAGCCTTTCAAACAAAAAGGAAACAGAATTAAATTATTTTAGTTATTTTAATTCTGCTTAAATATTTGTGTTACTCTTAGTTCACAGGTTCATAGGAGGTTACTAGGCTATTGGCCCTAGGGCCTTTACAAGCCTAGCCATGTTATACTCTTGTTCCCTTATCAATCAAGTTGTATGGTCTTTATTTGCAGCGTGAGTCTATGATCAGCACCAACTGCCCTTATCCAAGAGGGACACAGGTGACACCCAGAGGGTAAATTTATGGTATCCCATCCATTTGTCTAAGTTATGCTTGAACAGAGTCATTGAGGAGCTCTGTTTTACATGAATTAGGAGTTTGTCCCAGAGGAGTGGTAATCTCTGAGAGACGTTGTCTCTCCAGCATGTCCTGTTAATGTTGCAGGCTAGGTTAAGATCCTTAGAGTGAGTGAATCTTGTCCCATTTGACTTGTGGATGTGCAGCATTTCCATATGTCAGGGTGCAAGACTGCTCTGTAGGCCAGGCACAAGTCACCTCTCAGCAGCCTATAAGATACAGAGTACAGTGATAGGGCCTTCAGTCTGTTCATGTAGGCCATGCATTGAAGGCCCTCAATTTTCTGGGTGAGAAACCTCTGAGATCTCTCCAAGCTGCTGCAGGTGTATGGTGAGATACATACACAAGGGAGCATTGTAATCTATTAGTGGTCTGATAAGCAATGAGTACAGGAGAGTTATAACATCCTTAGCTCTGGATGGAATCCCTTTACTTATGAGATATGCAACATAGAAGGCTTTCCATACCAATGCGGACACATGGTGATAAAAGTTAAGTTTGCTATCAACCTGTGTTCCCAAATCTCTCACCACAGGGTTTGAGCTAAGGGGAGAAAATGTTAATATTGCAATTTGCAGGGAATTCCCCTTTGCCAAAAGAGATGATAATGCATTTGTTTGCATTTAGTTTCAAGTCTGTGGTTTTGGCATTGAACATTTGTCTGTGTAAGCCCTTTTTGTAGTATGTCAACATCATTGGGGGACTCAATGTTTGCACCCATTTTGCCTGGACTTCTGAGAAATACATTCCAAACAGTAAGGGATCCAGCACAGATCCTTGTAGTACACCACTGGCAACTGGTCTGCTGGTAGAGGTGGATTCTCCAACTTTGACTGCATGCATTCTATCGGTGAGCCAATTGGCTACCCAGCTGGGTGAGTTTCTCAATGATGTCTGAGTGGGGGGACTGTGTCAAAAGCCTTGGCTAAGTCAAGATAGGCTATATGTACTGTTTTGCCTTAATCAAGGGCTTTGGTGACATTCTCAGAGAATTCCACCAGGTTTAATGAGCATGAGCTACCTTTAATGAAGTCAAATTGGGTCAGGTGAAGAGTTTGAAGGACACCTATGTCTTTGTTGATAAGGTCCATGATGATTCTCTCCATGGCCTTGCAGATAAGGCTGGTTAGGCTTGCGGGTCTATAGTTCCTAGGGTTGGTTGATGGACCTGTGTGGTAATACTACAGTGTGGTAAAACTACTTTGTACTTTTCTGCTCTGTTCCATCTGTTATGTATTTTTAAGTTTGTTCTGGGACTTTAGTCTTGTATTTTTATTAGGAGTTGTGGGATAATTGTGTTTCTGTGGTACTCTGCACTTCTATTTCCACAAGAAGAATTACTTGTAAAAGCTATCTGTTAGTATTTTAAACCCTATTGGCCCATAGTCTTGTAATTTAATTCACAGCTGAGGCAGAACTCATACACTCCTGTGAGATTTTGAGCCTTTGTCATTTATTCAGTATTGCTGGTAAAGTTCTGCATAGTTTGGTGGCTTAAACTGTAGTAGATGATCGATAGTGAGATAATTGTCTCTGCTCCTGTTTGTGCTTCAGTGCTTTTATATTCTGCTTATATTTTACCTGCTTAAAGTTGCATTCAGTGCCTGCCCCATCCCCCAATAACACATTAAGCTAAAGTTTCTGAAACAACTCCAACATTGCCTTCATTTGATTAGATTGCACTCTAGCTAGCCTCCTTTTCCTAAACAGCAAAGATTATGTAGATCGACCATTGTCAAAGCGGTGCCTCAGCAAGCCCAAAGGCTCTCAAAAAAAAAAACCACCACACATACTATCACTGTCAGTGGAGCCCCAAACACGTAGCCCCTAAGGCAAGCAAACTCACTTCCCAGGACTCTTGTCATAGGGGACCCCATGGTAAGATATACTGATGCTCCAACAATCAGGCTGAACGAGGAGAAGCTGTTAGTTGCTTATATGGAGCCAGAATCAACCAAAGTCACATACACATTCAAGTCAGTATGCTACAGATACCAGTATAATTCCATTATAGTCCATGCTCATGTAAATAACCTAAGATGTACCACCCCGGACTCTATGAAGAAAGACATTATAGTCTGCTAGCATTGAGCAGTATATTACCACTAGTGATGATGATGATGATGATGACGATGATGCCACAATATAAGCAAAAATGATTATTTCAACAACTGGCTGTCTACCTGGTGTAATTCTAAGGGGATCCAATATTTGTCAGCTTGAGAGGACATGGTTAACAGAACATGTTTCTTTGCCAAGAATGGTGTACGCCTCTCCCCTTTAGGCTTTCAAATACTGGCTAAAACATTATCCAACCCATAGTGCCTTTTTTAGGTAATGCCAAACTGACAAACTTATCACCATAGCAAAATCAATTCAACTGAACCCCAAGGTGTTACTACACTATGTCAGGAGCATAAACAAATACCTACACTCCCTCCTAGCAGCTTTTGAATTTCTACAGCTGCCAATTCCCTCTGGTTGGGTAGAACATTGGGGAGGCATCTCTTTTGTGAAGGTCTTTGAAAAAGGGAATGAAATATCCTCTGGATATGATCCTTTGCATGCAAGAATCTCTTGTGATGGCTGTCCAGGTGTTTAGGTGCAAGGAGAAGTGTCCCCCAGACTGCCTCCAGAGAAGAACATTTGGGCACCCTTTCAGGAGTGCTGAAAGGGCCTGTCCAAGAAAGAGTTTCAGGGCCCTTGGTTCTGCAGGCCCCCTCTGCTATGCGGACAGCATCTTCCATTGTTATTTACCCCTAGAAAAGAAAAATCCCCATGTGAATCTTGAAAAGGTCCTTGAGATTTTCAGAACCACATTTTCTTACCAATGCATTGATTTCTGTAAAAAGATCTCTGTGGGGTTGAGAAAGGAAGTCCAACAGCAGACAAGGTTTTCCCATCTTGCTCACTGCGGGAAAGTGTGCCTTCAACTGTGGGCTCAAACAGGGAAGATCCATCCAAAGAAGCATTGATGGATGAGGATTTAAAGGGCTCCACAAAGTCACACAGGCTCATCTAGGCATGTCTCCTAATGGTTATACCTGAACCAGCAGCCCATGAGGAACCTTCAGCTGCATGAGAAATTAACCTCATGGACACATTTACTATAGATTGTAGGGTGGCCATTTGGAAGGAATAAATTTTCTCTTCCTCTGCTGACATGAACTCTGGGGTAGAATTAGAGAGTTCCTTTATCAAGTCCCCCTGTAACCTAGTAAAGTGTGCCAGGTAATTATGCGACCACAAGGCAAAGGTTGCAGAAGCGTAAATTCTCTTTCCATATCTGTCTAATGCCCTAGACTCTCTATTAGGGGGATGGACAGTGGAGCTCTTTTCATCTAATTCCTTTTTGGTGGCTGCCGCAACAACCATAACATCTACAGGGATTCCTTACTCCAAAACTGCCTATCTTTAGGGGCTCCAAGGATCTTGTCAGGCTCTATGGTGTCTGGTTCCTTCCAAGCCTGGTGGGAGACAAGGTCTATAAGGACATCTACTGGGGGGTTAACCCAAGACATAGATGTACCAAACCCAAAGGCTTCTAGGAACATCGACTCCTCTTGGAAAGGGCTTTGGGAGGACCAACCACCTTTTTGGTGCAGGATCTCTAAAATGTCTCCAACGGAGACATCCTCTGATCATGACCTTGGGGACCCTTCCCCCTCATCAAAATCACTGTCTTCAGTCAAAGATTCCTGGAGGGAATCTAAGTACCTCCTCTTACACAATCTCTTCTGCAGAACCTCTTCAGTGGGTTGCTCTGGAGAGGTATAAGAAGAAATGGGAAGTTCCTGAATAGGAACTGCCTGGAAGCTCTTATGGGCTGGCTGTCCCTGTGGAGTAGGGTGATGAGGCTTAGAGCTCAAATCCAATGGAGGAACAGAGATAGGATCCAAGGAGGTGAGAGATGAAGAAGCCCTGGCATGAGAGAAATCCCTGTCTACTACATCAAAGGCAGAGTGACCAGGATAAGTAGAAACCAACCTCACAGGAGCCAAAGCTCTCAGCTCAGCTGATTCTCTCCCTCCCAGATTGATTCTCCAAGGAGGGAGTTGGACCCAAGCTGTCCAACACTGAGGCACCAAGGGGAAATGATGGCTCCAAAAACCTCAGAGTGATGCCCTTGGATCCAGAGTTGATGCTTCAGCTCCGAGACTCATTCTGCACAGTGGGTGTCAACACCGGATGGGTCAAGGAAACAGTCAGAGTCAAAGAAGAAGGTGGTATCGTCAGATCCAACACTTCAACTCTTGGTGCTTTCAGATCCAATGGCTCCAAAACTACAGGGTGGATTGGAGAAGGAGTCACAATTGGGTGTGAATGCGGTTGAAGGCTCACGGATCCGATGGGAGATGGAGAAGGTAAAACCCCCCATCTGGATCTGTGCTATAAGGAATTTCCTAATCATCCTGTCCAAATCTGCCTCAGAAAGACTTTGGAAGGACTTTGGGAGAACCTTATCGAGGAAGATGTGGAGGGAGGATGCAACAATTTCCTAGATGTTTCCTGTAGAAAGGGAGATCTGAGCCTTTGAAACACCGGTTCCAGAGAAGAAATGGGAGCTCCATACCAAAGGAGATTTAGAGATTATGACTGTCAGATCCAAGGGTGTTGGATCCGAAACGTTTTAACTTTAGGAGGTAGGTCCAAGATTGGACAGATCTTGATGATCAGGCAGAAGAACGCTTCCTATGCTCCTTGAGCTCTGAATATTTCTGCTTTTTGTAGGAGGTTTGACTCCCTGAAGTAGAAAACTGTGGAAGAAAAAGAAACAGGGAAAAGGCCCTTCAGAACCAACTTATTAAGTCTGTCACTGATAGCCCTTGAGTTAAATCCATCACTGATTTCACAAGGCACTTCTAAATGGGAAGGGCCTAAACAATAAATGCACTCCCTGTGGGCTTCAGAATTAAGTATCTTATGCCTACAGAAAGTGCACTTTTTAAACCCGATAGGCTTCTCAGCCATACCAACAATAAACTATATTCTAATACCTAATATATACATATATATACATATATATATATATATATATATATATATATATATATATATATTTTTAAACAGATAGAAAGAAAGTTTACCAACGATGGTACAAAGATTACTTTTAAAAGTAAGGTAAAGAAAGAATAGGCCAATACCAACTACGGTAAAAAAGAAATACCCTTAAAAAGTAGGGAAAAAGGTACAGGACAAAAAACTACCAGAAGAAATAAAGATAGGAAGGGGTATCTAAAGAAATTATTTACTAAAAGGAAAAAGGGATAAATTCTATTTTTTACTCACAAAACCAATCAAAGGCAACCCAGTGCTAGAGAGAATGCAATCCCAACCAAATTGTTAGAGCAGCAAATGAGATCTAACATAATGTAGTACTAAGGGGTGTTATGGTTAAAGACAGTCAGATTCAAGAATCTAACAGAAAAAAGCTGAGTCACATCCGAGGTCGGATCCAAGACCCAATTGTTGAAGAATGAATGAAAATGACAACATCAGATCATATATTTAAGTTTTACAAAAACGGAAATGGCAGTACACCAGCTAGGATAGATGAGAAAAGAATAAAAGATAATGAGATTTTTCTGTGAGGAAAATATGTAAAGAAACTGTAGGCTTGGGTAGGCCATGGCTGATTAAGTGAGGTGAGGACAAGTATTATCACAAAGTAACTCAATAAATGAGTTGAAAAACTTTACGAATTTGGAAGTATATGAAATATAATGAAAAGCTAAGCAAGAGGAAATAAGATTTTCAGTTATATTTGTCAAAGCTGATGAGGACTGGGGGATCACATTTGGTCCAGATGGCAGCAAAAAAGATCTGAGTGACACACTGCAGTACAGGAGCAGGGAGGCACTTGAGTGCTGGAGAAGCTTTTGTATGGAAAAGTTGTCAACTTGGATTTCCCGTGAGTGTGGATATCCCAATAGTCAAGAAAGATGAAGAGGACAATATAGGAGGCTGTCCTTTTCGAATCTATTGGTCACTTTTATGTTTTATAAATTTGCTGGCAAATTCCAAACAGCACTGCAACAACATAATTTTGCAGGATTTTAAGCAATTCAGCTGGAATTCCATCACATCCTACAGCCTTGCTATTAGTAAGGCTTTCTAGGGCCTATTTAACTTCACTCTCTGTCATATGCATCAGTGATGTTAGGGTCCTTCTTATATAGTTCTGTATATTTCTACTAGTTCTTAATATCTTCTGCTTCTGATAGTCCCTTCCATCTTTATCTTTTATCATGCCCATTTTTACTTGAATATTTCTCTTCATATAACCAATCCTCTTTTTGAACAGATCTCTTGTTCTTCCCTTCCTATTGTCTTCTTCCAGTTCTTAGCATTGGTGATTTCGATATGCCTGCTTATCTCTCCTTGCTGTTCTCTGAAACTCTGCATTAATTTTAACATATTTTTCTGTTTCCACTGTCTTTGCTCTCCTTCTTTCACTGGCCACTTCTAAAGCCTCCACTAGCAGCCATCTTGCCTTCTTAATCTTCTTTCTATTTGAAATATATTCTGATGTCACCTCCTGGGCAATATTGCAAACTTCTATCCATAATTCTTCAGGTACTCAATCCACCTGGTCTAATCTCTTAAAACTCTTCTTCATCTCCACTACATATTCACTTGGAATATTGTTGAGCTCAAATCTTATTGGTTTAGAGGCTTTTCTTGTTTTCTTTAATTTAACTTAATTCTAAACATTGCAATAAGAAGCTGATAGTCTTAGTTACAGTCTGCTCCAGGTCTTGTTTTTGCTGACTATATATAAGTCTTCCAGCTCTGATGTATAGTCAGTCTGATTTTGCTATTGACCATCTAGTGATTATCATCACCATCATCATCAACCCCCCCCTTTTTTTCCATTTTCTACATGGGGTTGGGGTGTCATGTCAACTGTCGCCATCCCTCTTGATTCAATGGCACTCTTCTACCTTCTTCACCCTTCAGGTCTGAGTGTTGCAGGTCTTCTCTCACACAATCCATCCACCTCTTTTCTGGATGCCCTGATTTCCTCTTTCCTTCTTCCTGTCTGTCCCAAATCTTTTTCACCACATAGTCTGCTGCTTTTCTGCACATGCCCGAACCATAGTAATCTGTTTGATCTTTGATCTTGTCTGCAACTGGAACTACTTTGGCTTCTGCTCTGATGTCCTAATTTTTTCATTTGTCCCATAGTGTGCATCCTACCACCCATCTCAGGCATTTCATCTCCATTACCTCTATCTTCTTCAACTGCTCTGCCTTTACTGTCCAGGTTTCTGTACTATACAGTAGTACTGGTCACACCACTGTTTTGTACACCTTACTTTTCAGCTTATTTGGCATTCTTCTGTCATACATTACACCTGAACCTCTCTGCCAGTTGGCTGCAGCCCCTCTGATTCTAGCTTTGGCCTCCTCATTCAGACTTCTCATCTCCTCAACCACCTCTCCAAGATACCTAAATCTGTTTACCTGTTCCACTACTTTCTCTTCTATCTCAAGTCCCAGTTTCTTCTGATTTCTACCTTTTGCTGCCATTATAACTGTCTCATCTGTGCTCAGTTTCAACCTATGTGCCTTCAGTTTTGCAATCATACCTCTCAACCACTTAGTGCAAGAATCTGGACAAAGCCTGAAATAATGGGTGTGGGGGGACAAAGGCCCATAAATAGGGACAAATTTAAAATGTTGCTCTTATGAACTTAGAAAGTTCCTAGAATTACAGGATATGAATTAACATGCATTTTCTGAAGGATATGAAGTCTGAAACTCAATCGTATGTCATTATTTAGTAACGTCAATCCTCAGATCATCCCAGAGATTTGACAGAAAACTACTCATTTTATGAGAAGCAGACCAAAATATGCGGCAAAAATCTGGACATTCTGCAAAAATCTGGACAGTTGAGAGCTATGAAATGGTTTGCATCCCATTCATCTATCCTTTGCTGAAATTCTTGCTTGGAGTTTTCCTGTAATGCCATATCGCCTGTATACAGCAACTTTGTTGACGTATTTCCTCCGACCTGTTTGCTAATGTAATCCATCACCAGTATAAAGATCAATGGGCTCAGAGATGAACCCTGATGCACACCCACTCCTACTTACAACCCATTTGTGAGCCCAAACTCTGTTCGCAATTGAGTCATTGGGTCTTTCCACATAGCCTACACCAATTCAACCAATGATCTGAAGTAGTTAACTTCATTTGATCAGCAACCTGTGGGTATCGGATCCGTTCTCGGATCCGAGCCGGCAGCTTTCCAAGCTAAAAGATCCGAGCTCTCAGCTCCTCCCCTTACCCATAATTCCCTGCTACCTCCCTCCAGTTCCCAGATCTCGTTTGCCACGGCTTCTGACAGCTTTAATCGACGAGCTCTTGGCATTGGGTGAGAGTTTTAAAACTTTTAAAACTATTTCCTAAGAATTTTTGTGTGTTGTGTGAGTGTAGTAGGCCCTTAGTTTTCTGTCTTTATATTTTTCATGGGTTTTCTGTGGTAAACTTATGGTTTAAATTTAATTTCTTCCCTCCCCTTTACTGTGTGTGTGTGTGGCTGTGCGATGGCTGAAGGGCCTAAGGCCATTTTTTCTAAATGCACTGAGTGTGGCCATAAGCTGTCCCCAGCAGATGGCCACTCTCAGTGCGTTCTCTGCCTAGGGGTAGCCCACTTGTCTTCTGGCTGCCAAGTGTGTGTGGCCTTCAACCCCCGGGCTGTTAGGGATAGGAGGAATAAGTTAATCCTGGCAGAGCTTTTGCCCGAGGATTCTTCTTCCTCCTCTCCCTCTAAGTGGCCGCGGCTGTCCTGCCTTCAGTTCCCCCTCCCTTGAATGGGACTCAGCATCCCTCTGTGTCTCAGGGCGAGGGGGATTCTTCTACAAGAGAGAAGAGGCACAGGGATAAAGAGCGGCATAAAAGCCATAAGAGGCAGGCAGAGTCTCATTCCTCTGCTCCATCAGCTAAGGTAGTTAGCCTTCCCAGGAGGTTCTCCGGATCTTCACCCTCTCGGCTCCGTTCCCCCCACTTTTCTCCGGAGCTGGAGGAGGATACTGGTCTCCCTCTAGGTCATGGAGGCGGCCGGCCTGCTTCGACGACCTCTTCGAGGTCCACCAGAAGCATGTCTGATGCTGATTTGGACTGGATGATGCGTCGCTTCTTGCAGGCCCAGATGCAGATGGGGGTGCTCCTGCCTCCCCCCCTCCAGGGGGAGCTCGGCCCCTTTCTTTGCCCCAATTGCTCCTTCTCCGATTTGCTATCGGGTTTCAGAGTCTTTGGATCAGAGCCGTCCCGAACCCGGGGAGTCGTCGGCACCGACAGTGGTGGCTACTTCGACGCCGACCGTACCCTCGAGCGTGTCGGATCCAAACTTTCGGGGCCGAGAGCCGAGCTTCGGATCCACAGGGGTGAGTGTGTCTTCGGCTCCATTTTGGTTGGAGCACACTTCCCTTTCAGGTCCGATCGCATCGGCTCCGACACCGGTCCTTGCGTCGGAACTGAGGGGGCTGCTCTGGGAACCAGGGAGAGTGGTTCACCCTCTGCTTTTGACGTAGTGGAGAGGGTTCTGTCGAGGAGTTCCAGGTCCCCAGTCCGGGCTACAGATCCACCTATCACTCCCGCGCATTTGGGCCTATCTTCCATAGTCCGGCCACAGGGACAGCCTGCGTTGCCACTCCAGTTGGTTCCCGTAGGGGAATAGGACCCCGTTGGTGAGCCCTCCTCGGACAGTCCCACCGAGGAGGTCCCTCACAAATGAAAGTGCAAAAAGAGGCACTTGGGACTCCCCTGAGTCCATCACAGAGGACACGGACTTAGAGGAAGGGGAAGGTACCCCAAGGTCACCCCCTGAAGACGTCTCCTTTGGAGACATTATGGAAATGCTACCTATCAAAGGAGGGTGGTCTGCCCAAAAACCTTCCTCCGATGAGTTTGTGTTTCTGGAGGTGTTTGATGCAGGCCCGTCTACCTCTTGGGTGTCCCCCCTGGCTGATCCCCTGGCAGACTTGATTACTACCAGGGCTTGGAAGGAGCCGGACACCGTGGAGCCAATCCCTAGAAGACCAGACAAAATACTCAGTCCCCCTCCTGACAGAAAGGAGTGGAATAAAGGTTCCCCAGTAGATGCCATGGTGGTGGCGGCCGACACTAAGAAGGAGCTAGCACAGGAAAGTTCCTCGGTCCATCCTCCAGATAAGGAATCTCGGACGATGGACCGTATTGGAAAGTGAATGTTTGCTTCAGCTACCTTTTCTATAAGGGCACTGAATTACCTGGCACATGTCATCAGGCTCCAGCGGGACTTGATAAAAGAATACACAGGAGCTCCCCCAGAGTCCATGGCGGCTGAGGACAAATGGAACTTCTCGGCTCGCATGGCCACTCTAAAGTCGATTTCAAACACTTCCATGCGGCTCCACTCCCATGCCACTGAGGGAGCGGCTAGAGCCAGCAGAGCAGGGGTCACATTGCAGCGCCACACCTGGCTTTGCCTTTGCGACTTTGCGGAACCCTTCAAGGCATCCTTCACGAAAGCTCCCTCTGACGGTTCTACGCTATTCGGCAAAACTGTCCGCGACACGCTGCTCCAGAGCAAGAAAGATGGGAAGACGCTGTCTGCCATCGGGACCCACTTCTCTAATCCTCAAAGGTCCTTCTCAAAGAACCAGAGAGGACAGAAGAAGATGTGGTTGTGGAAGTCCCAGCAGTCCCGTCCCGCTTCGGACCCTTCATCCTTCAGAGGCAGAGGAGGACAAGGTGGACGCCGGCCCAGAGGCAGGGGGGGGGCGAAGAATTTTGGGTCCAGAGAACCTTTCTCAGACGGGCCCGCGCAGCAGCCCTGAGGGCTTGCCCAGCTGTCCATCTCTGGAGGCAGTCGGGGGATGTTTTTCGGAGCACCTACAAAGTTGGGAGTCCATTACTACAGATCGTTGGGTGCTCCAAATAATATCCAGAGGTTACACTATTCCCTTTCTGTTTCTTCCCCCTCTAACGAAGTGCCTTCTCAATGTCCCACCCGATCAAAGGGAGGCAGCGGCTTCAGAAATATCGAAGTTGCTAGAAAAACGGGCCATCCAGTATGTCCCCCCAGAGCAATCCGGATTAGGCAATTACTCCAGGTTCTTTTTGGTGCCAAAAAAGACGGGGGACTTAAGGCCAATTCTGGACCTGTCATCTCTAAACCTGTTTGTTGCCAAAGAGAAATTCCAGATGGTCACTCTGCAATCTATTCTCCCTCTCCTACAGGAGAACGACTGGATGTGCTCCATAGACCTCAAGGATGCGTACTACCACATTCTCATGGACAGACGGTCCAGGAGGTTTCTCCGCTTTCGGCTAGGAGCCAGTCACTTTCAGTTCAGGGTTCTCCCATTCGGCCTCACCACAGCCCCCAGGGTGTTCACCATGGTCATGGCAGTTGCAGCAGCCCAAAACACCAAAAATACAGAACAGATGGAAGAGGCACAAATCTGTAATCCAGACAAATTCCTTTATTAAAACGAATATTCAGTCCAATAAAACGCAGAAACAATAAGTTTGACTATACAGTCCACTAACGCAATTACACCAGCACTGCATTTTCGTTTAAAACACTTCATCAGATGGAGACAAATGCATACCTACACAAAAACCACTCCTTATATATTCATCAAAATAATTAAAATAATTAAACAATTAGTTAATTAAAGGGAGCAAGATACTTAAACATTTAAAGGGATAAGACTTATAATGCATACAACACATACATTAAAATATATTATAATGTATATATTATAATGTAGCAGTTGTAGCAGCCCACCTGAGACTTCAGGGAATTCAGGTCTTTCCGTACCTGGACGATTGGCCCCTCACCACCCTCACCAGACATCTGCTTTGCTCCACCAGGGATTATTCCCTAGCCTTGGCCCAGCATCTAGGCATTACTATAAATTTTCAGAAGTCGTCTCTTCATCCTATGCACGTTCTGGATTTTATATGGGCCAGGATAAATATGTGCCAGGCCGAAGCCTTTCTAACAGTGGACAGGTTGCGCAAATTGTCACTTCACATAATGGCGCTCCTACAGTCTCCAGCCCCACCTGCAGAGTTGGTCCTGAGAGCCCTGGGCTCCATGGCAGCAGCCATCAGCCTGTCACCTCTAGCACGATTGCACATGAGAGTCCTACAATGGACTCTTCAGGTTCAATGGTCTCTCCTACTTCACCCATTAGAGTCTCCAATTCCCCTGAGCAGGGTTTTCAAGAACTCCCTTCTTTGGTGGCTCCATTCCTGAGAGCTGCGGGAAGGGAGACCATTTGTGATGCCTCAACCCCAAGCCACGCTGACCACGGATGCTTCTCGCCTCGGGTGGGGGAGCATTCTATGGGCAGAACCGTCCAAGGCACATGGACTCCCTTAGAGACCGTTCTGCATATCAATGTCCTGGAGATGAGGGCGGTGCTATTAGCATTGCAAGCCCTTCAAGACCTTCTTCCTCTAGGGACTATTGTAATTCAGACAGACAACATGGCTGTAGTCTGGTACATCAACAAACAGGGAGGAACCAGATCTTACACTCTTTGTTGAGTGGCTATGAGAGTTTGGGACTGGGAGATTTCCACCAACCGCTTTCTGGTAGCAACGCATATTCCGGGTCGGGCCAACATTCTAGCGGACAAGCTGAGTCGCTCGATCCTCACACCTTACGAGTGGTCTCTAAACCCATCGGTAGCAAATCAGATCTTCCTCAGATGGAGTCAACCTTGCTGCGATCTTTTTGCTTCTCCTTCAAACACAAAATGCAGCGAGTTTTTCACTCTGATTCCCCCAACAGGGGAAAGCCCCAGAGATGCTCTGGTTCATGCTTGGTCCCCAGGTCTCCTTTATGCTAATCCTCCTCTTCCACTAATGACAACATTTCTGCAGAAAGCTCATCGGTTGGGGAGCAAGATAATCCTCATAGCCCCATTCTGGCCTCGCCAGATCTGGTTCCCTTACCTCCGGTCTCACAGTGTAGTTCCTCCTTGGATCTTAGATCCCGGATCTGATCTCTCATCCTGCAGGATTACAGCCCCCAAACCTGGGTGACCTCAAGCTCACTGCTTGGCTGATCCAGTTCCACTAATAGCAAGGACTCCCAGTATCTCGTCTCCCGTAAAATCTATTCTGGTAGCGGAGCATAAACTTTCTACCAGAAAGATCTACAGAAGTAAATGGAAGCGTTTTTCCATCTGGGCCAAAAATAGGGATTTAGATCCTTTTACTGCTCCCATTCCAATGGTTCTTGAATTCTTGTCCCATATCTTTTACCAAGGAGCTAGTGCTTCTGCAGTCAAAGTCCAAATGGCAGCTATTTCCCATTTCCACATAGGGGATAACCTTGGCCCCTTAGCATCCGCTGACAGGTTCAGTGAAAATTTCTCCCCTCCCTCCCCCCCAAAAGGAGAAATATCTATCCCAGCAGAGTGTAGCCTCCCAATCATCTCAAATGCCCAGGTGAGAGCTGCTCTCTCTACAGCTAAAAACACAGCATCAATGGGACCGGATGGTGTCCCCGGCTGTGTGCTACACGAACTCAATGAGGAACTAAACCCACACATAAGGCTGCTGTTTAATCTTAGCCTTACCACAGGATACGTACCCAAAGAGTGGCGTACGGCAACTGTGGTCCCACTCCACAAAGGTGGTGCTTCTACGGACCCTGGTAATTACCGCCCCATAAGCTTAACAAGCCTGGTCTACAAAGCTATGGAGAGGATCATAATGGAACTCATAAATAAAGACATAGGGGACCTACAGACATTGGATCCTACCCAATTCAGCTTTTTCAAGGGCAGATCATGCCTCTTGAACTTGGTCAACTTTTTTGAAACAGTCACCAAGGCCATTGATGAGGGTAAGGCAGTTCACACAGCCTACCTTGACCTTGCAAAAGATTTCGACACAATACCCCACTCGGGTATCATAGAAAAGCTCACCAGCTTAAATGTAAACCCATATGTCACAAGATGGGTTGCAAACTGGCTCAAGGACAGAACCCACAGGGTTAGAGTTGCTGGTGCCATGTCAGACTCCAAGCCGGTCACAAGAAGTGTCCCACAGGGCTCAGTCCTGGGGCCCCTCTTGTTCGGCATCTACTTTTCAGAAGTGCAGGCAAACATAGGAGGATTGTGGCTGACAAAGTTTGCAGATGACTGCAAACTGGGCGACATAGTTGAAAATCCATCAGACACAGATATCCTTCAGAGAGGTCTCATAGAAACGGATAACTGGTGCCAGAGCCATGGCCTTAAGCTAAACGCCAAAAAATGTATAGTCATACCCTTTGGTAAAAACAAGGTAACCCCAAGTTACCACATAGGTGGCAATCCATTAAGCACAGAAGAGGTTATCAGGGACCTGGGGACCCAAGTTGACAGTAACCTTTCTTTTGACACTCACATTGCCAAAGTGGTTAGGAGGACCTTCTACATTGCCCACCTAATTATGAAGGGATTCACATCCAGATCAAGGGAGGTCATTGTTCCCCTGTACTCTTCACTTATCAGACCAATGATTGAGTACAATGCCCCATTCGGAATGTATCTTACCCGATACCTGCAGCAATTGGAAAGACCCCAAAAGTTCCTCACCAAAAGGATAAAGGGGCTCAAAAATATGCCATATGCTGCCCGACTGAAGAAACTCCAGCTCTATTCAGTCGCATACCGTCTGCTCAGAGGTGACCTGTGCCTGACATACAAGGCCATGTCCAACCCGGAATTAATGGACATGCTCCACCTCAAAAAATCCAAATCCACCAGAGCCACAAGAGCAAGAGACTTAAACCTCAACACGGATATAAATAGGACGTGCTGGAGGGACAGATTCATCACCCAGAGACTCCCTATGCTGTGGAACAGAATCCCGGTCCATGTGAGACAGAGCACCTTGCTGGCTCTGTTCAAGAGGAATCTTGGCCAGTGGATGGGAGATCGTAGGTTTACCCCAGGGATCATCTCTGTATCACTGCTGGACAGAGGCACGGCAAACTAATGGGTATAGTATTCTTCAACCTAAGGGGTGGTGAAAGCCACACAACTCTGGCTAGGCTTATAAATGCCCTAGGGCAGATAGCCTAGTATGAACCTATGAACCTATGAACCTATGAACCTAAGATATGCAAAACATTTTTGAAGGGCACTTTTCTGTTGAAACCTCCGGTCAAGAATGCGGTTCCACCCTGGAACTTAACCTTGGTTCTTCAGGCATTGACTGGCCCACCCTTTGAACCGGCCTCTTCGGTTGAGATAAAATTTTTATCTTGGAAAACAGCCTTCCTGATTGCAATTACTTCAGCCAGGAGAGTATCTGAGCTTCAAGCCCTTTGTATGAAACCCCCGTATCTGGTCTTCCATAAGGACAGAGTGTCTCTCAGGACTAACCCATCTTTCTTGCCTAAGGTGGCCTCTGAATCCAATATTAACCAATCCATTCATTTGCCTGTGTTCTTCCCCAACTTTCAGAACAAAGGAGAATACAGATTGCACTTATTGGATGTGCACAGACAATTGCATTTTTACTTGCACAGGACAGCCACTACTAGGAAATCTGATCAACTCTTTGTGCCTTTCACTAAACCATCTATAGGTAAGCCTATTATGAAAGTTACCTTGGCCAGATGGATATCCCAATGCATCGTGCACGCTTATTTAGCCTCCGGCCAGCCTGAACCCTTAGGGGTCCATGCCCATTCTACCCGGTCTATGGCTACTTCTGCAGCATTCTGGTCGAGAGTTCCTCTAGATGACATCTGCTCAGCAGCTACTTGGTCCTCTTCTCATACCTTCATTTCTCATTATAAGTTGGATCTGATATCCAGAAGTAGGGCATCATTTGGCTCCGCAGTGCTCCGGAATATCCTTCCTTGAGGTCCGCCCAAGATTTTAGATAGCTGGGGACTCTGTCCCACAGGTTGCTGATCAAATTAAGTTAACTACTTCAGATAAAGAAGTTATATACTCACCATAACGTTCCATCTGAGTATGTAATTTCATTTGTCTGCAACCGACCGCCCCCTCCTTCCCCCAACCTGTTTCATGGTTATTTCTATGACGTAAGGTTTCACCTTGTCTTGCATTAGGTTAGTGTTCCTCTTTCGAGGGTCTTAGTTTGTTTTTGTTTTAGGCAAACTCGATCTGAGGACTGGAGGGAGGTAGCAGGGCATTATGGGTAAGGGGGAGGAGCTGAGAGCTCGGATCTTTTAGCTTGGAAAGTTACCGACTCGGATCTGAGGATGGATCCAATATCCACAGATTGCAGACAAATGAAGTTACCTACTCAGATGGAACATTGTGGTGAGTACATAACTTCTTTTTTTCTGGGACTTTGAACCATCACAAGCTACCAAAATCAGCTTTATTGGGAACTTGTCATATGCTTTCTCCAAGTCCAGGAACGTCAAATTTGACTCTGTCATCATCGCTAGCTTCTTCTCAGCTATCTGCCTCATTGCAAACATTGGGTCAGTTGTGCTGCATACTGATCTGAATCCGAATTGCTCATCTCCCATCTTACTTTCTACTACTCTTCATATTTCCTTATAAATCACCCTCGCCTAGACTGTCATGTAGTGACCTCTTTACTGCCCATAGTTGTGAATGTCCGCTTTGTTCTTGTGCACTGACACTATTATACTTATTCTCCAGTCACCTTTCTCTCCATACTGCTATGAGCACCCTCAGGTGCCATTTCTCCCCTATCTCACCCAACATCTTGATCATATCTGCTGTGACCTCATCTGAGCCTGCTGCTTTCCCTAACTTCATTTTCCTCAATGCTGGTATTACTTCTTTTATGGTGGGTTCCTCCTCTTCTTACATCATAGGCTGTGTCTGGGGCAGTACAGCTTCTGAGGGGTTTTCTTCATTCAGAAGCTGCTGAAAGTGCTCCTTCCATCTGTCTTTGATGTCCTATGGGCTGGAGAGCAGGTTAATGTTGGCATCCCTTATGAAAAGTGCCTGACTATCTTCTTTATATTTCTGCCTTTGCCTTGCAACCTGATTGAGTCTCTTTGTGCCATTTACTGAGTCACTTTTACAGATGCTGGTAGAGTGTTTCTGATGCCTTGTTCTTTGCTATTGAAACTCATTTCTTAGCAGCTTTGTTAGCCAACTAGTAATCTTTCCTAGCATGAACTGTCTTTTCTACCTCCCACTTTTTCCTGCACTCTTTATTTCTTTTGATGACTTTCTGATTTCAGCATTCCACCATTAGATTTCCTTATGTACCTTGCTTCTATGTCTGTTCTATAGTCCTCAAACATCCTGTTTTGATGTGCTGCCATTCTTCTTCAGCTCCATTTATTTCCTCTTCTTCTTGAGATGCTAGAACCCTGAGTAATTCCACTGACCATCTGGTGATAACCATGTGTAAAACCATCTTCTAGGTTGTTGAAAGAAAGTGTTTGCTATGTCCAGTTAATTGTGTTGGCAGTCTATGTACTACTTCATTTTACACTACAAGGCCAAACCTGCCCATTATTATGGTTGTACTTCCACTACTAACTTTAATATTGCGGCCAGCTATTATGAATTTAAAATCTTTTTTGGTACTATTTCCAAACGTTGATTCAAATACTCATAAAACTGGTCCTAATGTAAAACAACTTATTGTAGTCCATTTTAGTTCAATACTTCTCAACGTGACAGTGTTTATTCTTGTCATCTCGTCCTTAACCACCTCAAGTTTATTTTGGTTCACTGTACTTACATTTCAGATTCCAACGGTGTATAGTTTTGCAGCACTTGACTTTCCTTTCACTCTGAGAACCTCATAATCCAAGAAAAACAGGTAAAAGGCAGGCAGGCAAAACACAAACATGAACACATCCTTAGGGCAACCAAATCCTTTATTGTTAAAACAACAAGATAAGCGCTTTTGTCTCAATCTTAGACAGGCCTGATGTTTTTGCTTCCAGGTAGTAGTTTACCTGGAAGCAGTGTTTCAGTTCTGTGTTACTCAGCCTCTTACCCTAGGGAATGGGCTTCCTCTTTTGTGCTCAAAAACATCAGGCCTGGGAGTTACAAATAACGTTAAAACTGATTATAAACATATAACATGTATAATCGTTGAGGTGTGGATTAAAGATTCATTCTAGCAAACCTCGCCTTAACAGCTTTATCTGATGAAGTCTCTTTGATTGTCTAAGATTGAGATGAAAGCACTTATCTTGTTGTTTTAACAATAAAGGATTTGGTTGCCCTAAGTAGAAGTGTTCTTATTTTGCCTGCCTGTCTTCTACCTGTTTTTTCTTGGATTATTAGTTTCGTTTTTACTCTGAGAACCCCAGCAGATGGACATCCGTTTGGCTATAATCCATCTACGCAATAAACTCTAGCACTACTCCTCCACAATAGCATGCTGGGCACTTTTAGACAAGTTTTTTTGTCTTTTTTTTTTTAACTCTATCTGCTTTTGTCTGTATTTTGTTTTCAAAAAATACTGGTGTGGCTTGTTGTTATCTTCTCCAATTGACCACATTTGTCTGATCTCTCTGCTGTAACTGCCCATCTTGAGTCTTGGTATACCTTATAGATTCACTGAGATACACAAGCCCCTTCACCATGACGATGCAAAAGTCCAGAACGGTAAAGGTAGCAAAGTAATATTTTGAAAAAAAAATTCTGTTATGCAAGAACATTTGCAATGGAATCAGTATGGTTATAGAAAAGGCTTTCATGTCATAACAAAATAAAGCATTATTAATAGTTATGCCCTTTATCTTAAGTGAACTGTGAAATGCAATTTAAATAGCAGTTTAAAAAGATTGTTGATGTACCAGTAAAGTACAGTACTCATCTGCTTCACTTATTGATTGAAAGTAACATAGCTGCCCGGAACAGAAACAGTAGTCCATTTATGATAAAGGCTTATTAAACATATGGGCCTGGAATGTAAACAGCAGTCCACTTGTGAAAAACAAAAACTCTTAAGCAAGTTTCTGACCAATGCATCAGAAAAGCGCAACTTGAATGGAGAAGTGTCATTGCAAGGGGGGGGGGGGGGGTTGGTCTCATCATCATTAAAGTTTAGTGACCATAGAGTTAGCCACATTAAAGAAAGTTAAAAGGAATCTTTTAAAACTAATTTAAAATATGTTAGAATGCTTTTCTTTAGAAATACTCAATTCAACCAAGTGGCTTTAATACAGTTTTACAGGGATTCTGAACAATGAAGTAAGAGCTTGTTTATAACATTTCTAAGTTTATTTGGAAAGGATTACAAAAGTTAGAAACCCATTTTATTACTAAAAGTGGATTTAAAATAGCTGAATAAGAAGTCATGAAAATGCTGATACAGAAGGCAGATGTGGCAGCTGTAGGCAGAAGGGGAGTGCACTGCAACACTGCACCCCTGCACCACTGCATAAGTTTATTGAGGCACATTGTTACTCATTGGCTGAATGGAGTTTTTACTGAAAAAATTTCTAACTCGGACCAATTGTTTTAAAATATATTTCTATGAGGGACTTAGCAGACAACACCCTACAGTCCCTGGTACCCCTGCTCTTATTATTAAGTGACTTCAGATTTACAGTATACTGAAGATAAAGAGAAAGTCCACCTTGTACTAACTCCCATCAGAATGATGTTCTTTTTGGCAAATTAATCTTAAATGCCAAATAAAATAGACTAGTACTGGAAGTTCTCCATTAATATATACTCAGGGGATCACACAGATTTGGAACAGGAATTGTCCTCTTTCCTGAGGTTGTACAACCTCTGAGTGAGAATGCATAAGTTATGGATGTGTGTCTGTGTGTATGGTGGGGGATGTCTCCTGCAAATATATCTGTGTTTGTTTAGTTTCCTAATGCTGGTTTTGGCTTTCTGTTGCTTAAATTTAATTTTTCCTACCTGACTGGTCAACATGTGGCTGAATGACTTAGTGAATGTGATCCAAATTTGATGGTAGGTGATATAAACAAAGGTATTACAATTAGAAACGTTTGCAGTTTGGGAATCATTGAAAGACTGGACTGTATATATACGTACACATAAAGAAGATGTGGAGTTGTCCTAGGAAATGTTGGTGACAGGAAAAGAAACTAGTGTATTGGGAGTACCAGATTAAGTGTTTCCCCAGTATAGGCATCTACAAACATACCCACACACACACGCGCGCATACACACACACACACACACACACACACACACACACACACACAGCCTACCACACTACACACACACACACACACACACACACATATACCACACACACACACACATACACACACACACACACACACACACACACACACACACACACACACACACACACACACACACACACACACACACACACACACACACACACACACACACACACACACACACAGCCTACCACACTACACACACATACACATACACACACACACACACACACACACACACACACACACACACACACACACACACACACACACACACACACAGCCTGGCAGTACTTACTTTACTCTTTAGTGGTATACCCACTTCTACCATAGACAGCAATAAATGTACAGTGAGAACGTATCATGTTCAGTCTACTGCTCTACATAAAATAGTGCTGTAGAGCTCACCTTTGATTTGTTTTAACATGTTTATCAATTATGGAACATGGCTCCAGGGCAGAGCACATGGCTAATATACACTAGCCGCACCCCACAACTGCTGCAAATAATAATAGAATAACATATAACACTGAAAAAATATTTTAAGAAAGAAAAAAAGAAAATTGTGGAATAAACTGCACTAAGTGTAATGTACTGTGCATGTGGCAATAACCAGTTAAGACCGCTGTAGTACTGACTTCCAGAGCCTTCATACTGTTGTAGTGTTAAAGCGTTTTTTTGAATCATTTCATCATAATGACACTGAGCAATCCTGATAGAAAGAGGGTTGCTGAGTGAGTTATGTGTTTCTAAACACTCCTGTGGATTAATAGTTGGAACTCTAAATGTTGCTGATGTTAATGGAAATCCATACAAAAATAATCAAATAATCTGTTTCATTAAAACAATATTGTTAAGAATTTTTTATGTTAGTAATAGTTATATGATATGGAAAATTGTTGAAAGTAAGCTTATGAAGTTATTTTTCCCACAGCTGTCTGGACAAACAGGTTAAATCCAGTCAAAAGGAGGATATGTTATGCCCCACACAAAGAAAGGGTGAGAGGGATAAGCAGTGATGTACTGTATTGTAGTTATTATTTTGTTAACCAAGTTAGTCCTGATGGGCCAGACGTTTATTTAGAGGGAAACTGGGGAAGAAAAAAAGAAATACAAAGGCATTTTAAATAAATCAATCAGTCTTTCATTGTATCCTGCATTTTTGAATTATATGTTTTATAGTAAACTACATAAGGTAATATGTGATATTTAAATATCTAATCAATTGATTTCATGGAAAAAACGTGGCTACTGTGCATTGCTTTTATCACCAGACTATATTTAGCAGCACACTGGAAAAGCCTTATGTTCACCTCATCACTTGGTCAGGGAACATTCTTGATGAAATTAATCAGCCTGCTTCTTATAGATGATGCTTTGGAAAATGCCACCTTCTTCGATGCAGGACTACCACTCAGAATGACAGGAACAACTGAACCCTTGGAAATATGCTGAGATGTTTAGGTAAAGGCACATGATCTTATAACAGTATTATATGCTGCTTACTGCTGTCTAAACATGTGATCTGTAATAAATTATTTAATTATTTTATTTTATCTGTATTGCAAACCACATATGCTATATAAAAAGTGATTGTATGATTCCCTTGTATCTACAACTGTTGCAAATATAATAATGTTGTGTATATATTTTTTCCTCTTCTAAACTTTACTGTTAGCCCTGTTCTCTGTGTTGTTATCCAACAAAAAGACATTTAAGTATCTTGACATTACATTGGTAGAGACATTGACAGGGAAGGGAAAGGTCATCCAACTATGCTACAGTGAATAAAATATGAAAGAGAGGTATGAGAATTTATAGCACTAGAAAAAGAAGGGATCAAAATTTCTCTGAAAGTCTTAAGTATATGTGTTAGAGATTGTAATTTTATTTTATGTTAAAACTAAAATCTCATTTGATACTGGCGTAAAAGGAGGAAGTTAAAAGCTGTATAATGCTAAAAAGAAAGGAGAATGAAATATTTGAATCTGCCACAGAGAATATTCCCAGTTAAAGAAGATTTTAAGTATGAAAGTTCAGAGGAATACACCTATTTATATAATAACTGTTGTGTATAGAAAGTATGATAATGGATGAATAAATGGAATGGAAACATTCTAAATAAGAATAAAGAAGTTATATTACTCATCTACAGGTTCCTGGTCAATCCCCATCTAGAGTACTGGGTTCATTTCTGGTGCCTATGCAGGGACAAGGATATCAAACTAGTAAAGCTACAAAGAAAGGTTGCAATATAATAAAGGGAATGGAGGGCCAGGAGAGCAAGGAGAGGTTATGGGAGCTAATATGTTCTCATTTAAGGGACAGGGTTGGTATAACAATTAAGGTTTTTATCTCACAGATAGATACAAGGTACAGTCTTTTTCTGGTTATTAACTGGGCTTTTAATAGTCTGAAGATTGATAGCCTATTATTTAGCTATATCTGTCACTTAGCGGAGAGGATAAAGGCTCTGAGCATTTAATGACCTGCTTCTTGCAGTCAAGAGTACTGGGTTTGTTTCCTTCTACCTCCATTTTCTACTTTACGACTGTGAGCAAAGCACTTAACCAGGCAGTGCTCCCAGGTCTCTCCTGAAAAGGGCATTTGTCTAGTGGACTTAACCAGTTAGCAGATGTTTCCTCAAGGTTCGATGCTGGGGCCACTGCCTTTTGGCATTTGCTTCTCTCAAGCCAACGAAAGCATCAAGGGCATCTGGCTGGCCAAGTCTGCAGGTGACTGCAAACTAGGTACAGTCATAGAATCTCCCAAAGATACCAACCTAACCCCCCAAGAAGGCCTGATACAGACCAATAACGTGTACCAGTGCCATTGTCTAAAACTCAATTCCAAGAAATACATAATAATATCCTTTCGGAAGGCAGCTACTCCTGGAAACCACCACATTGATAATTCACCCCTAAGAGTAAACCCAGTAGTCAGGGATTTGGGAACGCATATAGACAGTGACTTGGCCTTTGATCATCATGTATATATGGTATTAAGGAAATCATTCTATGTTATACAACATATTAGCAAGGGTATGGCATCTAAATTCAAGGATTTCATTGTTTCACTGTACTTGGCCCTTATCAGACCAATCGTGTAACACCTCCTTCAGTATACACCTGGCCAGGCATATGTAACAACTGGAGTATCCACAGATGTTACTAACAAAAAGAATAAAGGGCATAAACAACATGTCCTATGACAAGGTATAAACAGCATGTCTTGTGTAGACTGCCTCAAATCCCTATTCCTGTACTCGGTCTCCTACACACTGCTGAGAGACAATTTATGCCTGGCCTGCAAAGCATCCCCTGATCCTGCTGATGGCCCTTTTGCACATCTGCAAAACAAACAGCATCAGAATTATCTGATCTAGGACCTAAACCCTGTCTACAACATAAATAGGACATGTTGGAGGGACAGGTATGTGTCTCAGAGACATCTCCTTCTATGGAACAGGCTTTCTATCCACGTGAAGCAGAGTACTTCCCTAACCAAACTGAAGAGTAAATTGGACTAGTGGGTGGAAATCAGAAATTTACTACTGGTCTGGCATCTATGTCAATATTGGAC
The DNA here is from genome assembly GCF_019279795.1 of Protopterus annectens. Classification (NCBI taxonomy): domain Eukaryota; kingdom Metazoa; phylum Chordata; order Ceratodontiformes; family Protopteridae; genus Protopterus; species Protopterus annectens. Next base: position 680,084,461 of record NC_056733.1, read on the forward strand.
AGAAGCAGTCAGAAAATGCTTGAACACCCATGCTGAATTCTACATATACCCCTTAAAATAACCTTAGGGTATCAACACTTGTCAGATGCATTTGGGAAGCATGGATAGGCTTAAAAAAAAACCTGGAGTCATTAGCCTAGTAATCACCTATGAACAACAAAGGAGAAAAATAGATGGCTGCTCATTATAAATCCAGCCTTACCCACAGGAGCAAGCCCGGCCAAAACCAAACCAATCAAAAAGTCACACACAAGTTTCTGCAGCTGTAGCTACTAAAATAAAGGCCACAACTGTCATATTCTCCATACTGCTATGTGGAGGGAATAAACTCAACCTCTAAGCTGTAAAACGAAAAATTCTCACTCTCTTACATACAGTAAAACTGTTCTTAACAGCTGAATAATAATACAACAAAGAAAAACATATTACAAAAAAAGAATGCCACAATCTGCAATACATCAGTCTCATGTCAGTTAAATTACAGAAGAGGTGGAGGACAACTGTAGTCCCTTCAAACACGGCATTATTTAAAAAAGGTAAGACATTCCTTTCTTAAATAATATCATTCTATAACAGTAATAACTCACATTTGGTTGTGGGTAATGCAAGATTTACCCAATGGCTGTCTTTGTTCGATCACTCGGTCATCCCCCTTGTAATCAAACCACATCAGCTATGGGTAAATCCTGCATTACCCATGGCCAAATGAGAGTTATTGCTAACTAGAATGCTTGAATATAAGGAGTTTGTGTAGAGGATTTTATTAAATGCAGGAGAATATCCTGGTTTAAATGAACACATTAGTATTAAAACTGCCATAAAAGATAGACCTTTAAGGCACTAATTGATTTGATAGCATCAGTGGCGAGCATTTATATACACAGTCACTTGATGGAAATTGATTCAGTTGGAAGAAGTGTTCTATATCATGAAAGTACAATTACTGGTTAATGTGCATCTCTGGTTTCTGAGATTTTATCACTTAAAAAAAAAGAGTTTTACTTATTTTAAAAAATTAGTTTTACCTAGCTATTTACTGTTTTGCTTATGCAGATGTATTAGCTCCATTCCTGTTATTTATTTATTTTATTTATTTACATTTGTTGACTGGGAGTGTCCGACTAGACGTAAGTCCATTTTCAGCAGAGGCCCGGGGAGAAAAGCTCCACAGTTAAAATAAACAGACAGTAGTTACATTGGATTACATAGTGATTAACAATTTAACACAGCAATTAATTACAAACATATTTACAGATGAAGAACACAGTACATCAGTAGACAACTGGAATCTTTATCTGCGAAGTACATAACAGACATTAACAAATGTTACAATAAGAAGTTCCTGCTGTATAATAAGTACTAGGCTTATGAGCATCTGAGCTTGCTATAATCAAGGTAGTTAGTGGGGTGGAAAGAAAGGTAGTGGTTGGATGGGGTGGGTGATATTACAGTGGGAGTTGCAAGGGGATAGCCAGCATGTTTTTAGGTGCGCTTTTAGTAAGGTTTTTGAAGTGGGTGCATGATGGTACAGAGGTAATTGTGGGTGGGAGGGAGTTCCATAATTTGGCTATGGCGCAAAAGAATAGTGCTTCACCAGCAGAGTTATTGGCTTTAGTGATCTGCAAGTGATTTTTGTTGCTGGATCTTAGTGGTCTGGTGGTGCGATAAGGTTGGAGTAGATTCTGGAGGGATAGGACATTTAGTGGATGGTTTACTAGTTTGTGGGCGAGTGATAGTTGATACCATTGAAGGAGGTGAGGGAGTTCAAGCCAGCCCAGTTCAGCAAGTGAGAAACCGTGGTGACTACGGTAGGATGGCCCTGTGGCGAATTTGGCGATTTTGTTGTAGCAGGTCTCTAGCTCATGCAAATGATCCATTTCAGCAAAGTGAAGTATACCTAAGATATTGCCAAGTGTTTTCACTATGTCTTCACCCTAAAGAGCGTCAGTGCTACCAGAACTCACACTAAATAACCTACAAAAAGGGCACAAGCTGCCTACTGTTTTTACTGGCTATATCCTGAAAACATATGAGACAGTGTTATTGCAACTTTCATTAAATAACTATGAAAAGCACAAGTAACTTGCTCACTTTTAATGACTTTATTTTTATGCAGAAACCTCTTTTGTTATTTACTGTTTGAATATTTTCCTACAGAATGTATTCAGGGTGCATTAGTTATGTACCCTGTCACTGATAATGCTGTCTAGAGGTGGAATTAGCTCCAAAATCTAGGAAGTATAGTTAAATGTTGCCTACATTTCTGCGACAGCTCCATATGACACTATAATTACAGAATTCACAGAGCCAGGTACTCACCACAGTTAAAATGGATATACTGTAATTCTTCAAACAAATTAAAAACTCAGCTGCAAATTATCAATTAAATCAAAAAGGGTTTTGTAGGGAAACAAGTCTACATGTAACTACCACCACACACACACACACACACACACACACACACACACACACACACACACACACACGCACACGCACACGCACACACACACACACACACACACACACACAACTAATATATGAACTCTGGGATCATTCAACATCAGAGGTAAGGGAATATTTCTGACTCTACTATTTAAAAAGCTTGAACTTGGTGCATCCAACACATACAAAGAAACAAGACTATGTGCTACAGGCCTAACAATACAGCGCTCAGTAAAAGTGCAGAAAATGGAATGTCAAGTTTGTGCTACAGCTTTAACCAGTGAAGTACCAGTGGGACTGGCATTACCCAAAAGTAAAAAAAAAATGAGACCAGGAAAAGGATAATGAATATATACTAATCTTCTTCAGAGAGAGTGACTTTAACAGCAAATCATAGCATTTACATTTGTCCATGTTATATATATTGTTTTCTGACTTTTTTTTTTTTTTTGGTTAGTATCTATCCTCCCTGTAGCAACCAATGCAACCCTTATGCAAACAAAGGTACTGATATAAATGGCATGAGATTCACTTATCAGTCTTGCATTCCTCTTCATTCTCATCAGTTCTTCTTGGCATTTCTAAGTGTTATTGTACTCTGTTATCTCAAAAAAAATTTCACGAGTACCAGCTCATGCTATACACATCTCCATGAAGTGTTCACAGTTATATAGTTTCTTCATTATAACGTGACAGTTTGATGAAATCATCAAAATGTTGAGCGCCCTATGTGGCTGCAGCTGTGTCAGGTCATCAGAGAGATACGCTTAATCTGTCTTCTTTTTCACACAAAACTTCAAGAAAATCACTTACTGGGCTTTTAAGTGGAAGTACATTAACTTACAGTAGACAGGAGCTTCTGGAAATTAAGCAGTTAACACTTTCATGCTGCTAGCTAGATTCCCTACAGTCAGCAGAGTTTCTGGGGCCTACTACAATTACAGAAATATTGGAGCTGTGTATTTTAACCCAACATGCATTAAAGTGCCTGAAACATGAGAGAGAGAAGGTTCTGGAATACTCAAGACAAGACAGAAGAGATAAAGATGTCAGCGAACCACAAAAAGGGGCTGCAGGGCTGGAAATGCTGTAAAGCTGAAAAGAAATCCTGACAGGCCTGCACTGCTTTCAGTACTGCTAGCAAATGCACGCTCGCTGGACAGTAAAATGGATGACCTGAGGCTGGAACTCTACAGCAAAAATAAGGTGAGAAATAACTGTTTATTGATGATTACTGAGACGTGGCTGCATAACAAGATCAATGATAGTGCTGTTAGCTAAAAAGGCTTCACATCCTTTCATGCAGACAGATGTCAAGCTTTGTGTGGAAAGGCCAAAGGAGGTGGAGTCTGCATCTATATGAATGAAAGATAGTGTAAGAACTGTGAGATTGTTCACTCACATTGCTCTGATAATCTAGAGTTCCTGTCCTTAAAATGCAGACCTTTTTATATACCTAGAGAGCTAAATGGAATATATGTAACAGTGGTATACATTCCATCCAGTGCAAACACCAGTGAGGCCCTGAGCAATCTTTATAACTCTATCTGTGAGATGCAATGGAAAAACTCAGACGTTGCACATGTGGTTGCTGGTGATTTTAATCAAGCAGATCTAAGAGAGGTGCTACCCACTACTATCAATTTGTAGATTTTCCTACAAGGGGTGGGTACTAACACTCTGGACAAAGCATATTCCAACATCAAAGGTGCCTACAGAGCAATGCAACAACCTAACTTAGGAAGCTCTGACCATCTTACCATCATGCTTCTACCAGCCTACATACCAACTGTGATCAGAGAAAAACCCACTGTTAAGCAGACAAGGGTCTGGCCTGAGGGGGCTTTGGAATGTCTCCAAGACTGTTTGACAGTACCTGCTGTGACATTTTCAAAGAGGCTGTTACGTCAGATGGACTGGTTAGCATAGACGATTACACGGAAGCAGTAATAGCATGTCACTAAGTGTGTTGGTGATGTATCTGACATCAAAAGCATCACAATCAGAGCAAACCAAAAGCCATGGCTCAACAACAAAGTCTATGATTTCCTGAAGGCAATAAATACAACATTCAGGGCCAAGGACAAGAAGGGTTTCAGCGAAGCTAGAGAAACCCTAAAAAGGGACATTAAAGAGAGGGAATATGGAAAGAAATGACAAAGTCAGTTTGCAGATATGAGGGACACCAGGGGTCTCTGGTAAAGGATATAACAGATTACTGACTATAAAACCAGGTCAGCTCAGTATGAAGACAGCACTGAATTCCTGGACAGGTTGAACTAACTTCTTTGGCAGATTTGAAGAGAAGAACAATGTGGCTGCTACAAGGCTACTTATTGACCAGGAGGAAGAGGTCTCAGCCTTAACTCCAATGAAGTGAGATCTCGACTTAAGAAAGTGAACCCCAGGAAGGCTGCTGATCCTGATAAAATACTGGGCAAAGTACTTAAAGGCTGTGCAAACCAACTATGCTTAGTCCTAACTGATATTTTCAATACCTCCCTTATTCTTGGTAAAGTTCCTTCTTGCTTCAAGGTGACGAATATTGTCCTTCTCCCAAAAAAACGCTAATCCAGCCTGCTTGAATGACTACAGACCAGTTGCTCTAAATTCAAATGTCATGAGATGCTTTGAGAGACTAGTTAAAAGGCATGTTTCGGCTAACCTTCCATCCACCTTTGACCCTCTACAGTTCACTTATCGGGCTAACAGATCCACTACAGGTGCTATTTCAATAACACCCACCTCTCACTTGATCATCTGGAGGGAAGAGACAACTACGCAAGGCTGTTGTTTATTGACTTAGGCTTGGCATTCAGTACAGTGGTTCCTGGAGTTAGCAAGTTCATGTGCAACTGGATCCTCAAATTCTTGACGAATAGACCTACAGAAAACATGTGCGGGCAACAACACCTTGGGAAGCATATTACTCAACACCAGTGTTCCTCAGGTTTGTGTGCTAAGCCATCTGTTGTTCACCATCCTCATCCACAACTGTTCTGCAAAATACAACACCAATCACATCATTGTTTGCAGATGATACTATGGTCGTGGGGCTCATCAAATGGGAGGATGAAAGAGCTTACAGAAACAAGGTTTACTCATTGATTGATTAGTGTGCTAAGAACAACCTTGACCTGAATGTCAGTAAAACAAAAGCGATCATTATAGACTTCAGGAAAAGGTCAACAACACACTCACTGCTCATGATAAATTATGAAGAGGTGTAAAGGGTCAAATCTACAAAGTTTTTGGGGGTACAAATTTCAGAGGATCTTTCTTGGATTGTGAACACTGAACATTTGGTCTAAAAAGCACACCAATATCTCCACTTTCTCGGAAGACTCAAAAAAGTAAAGTTCTCACCTACTGTTCTCACCACATTCTACACTGGAGCAGTTGAGAGCATTCTCACTAGTAGCTTCATAGTTTGGTTTGGGAATAGTACAATAGCAGAAAGAAAGAAGCTACAGAGAGTGGTGCAAGTTACCGAAAAAAAATCATGGGCATAAACTTACCATCAATCCAGGATCTCGTCACAGCAAGAAGCACTAAATGTGCATCCAAAATAATTTGTGACCCCTCTCACCCTGCACATGGCTGGTTTACACAACTGTCTTCAGGCAAGAGATATCAGAATATCCGCTGCAGGACCACCAGATGCTTAAACAGCTTCTACCCAATAGGGATTAGACTTATAAACTCTGATTTCAGCCAACAATTATTTAGTCAGTAATCATTCACAATACATTGCTCAGCTGAAAGTGTGTAATATCTTTTTTTTATTCTTTGATGTAGCATTATATTTTCTTATTCATGTGTAATTGCCTGCTGTTTGTCTGATGCAGATGAACAAAGGAGGACAATCTTAACATGTGCAATCCCAACTGTCATGTTGATATGTACAGTATTCTTCTTATGACTGTCTGGGGGGGGGGTATGTGTTTTTGCTGTTATTATTAATTTATTTATGCTTCTGTGGGTCTTGTATTGAATATATTTTTAAAATTGAAATGTTATACTGTTGTTCTTTTTATCCTTGCTTCCTGTGTACTCTCTCAGTTGATGCTCAGAATTTCATTTAGGCTGCACTTGTATAGTCCTAAATGACAATAAAGTTTACTTTGACTTTTGACTTTGACTTTACCTGTGGTAGGCAAATAGCATAAAAAACTACCATATACTGTATTTATTTTGCCTACATCCTCACGACAAAGTTGAGGATTGTGAAACTGTGCTATATAGAAGCAGGCTACTAATTAAGACATGAAAATGTGTAAAATTCATATGTAACTGAAAAGCAGCAACTAATGTTAATCCTAATGTTAAATGGGGAAAAAAAAGACTTTGGAGAAAGTCAGAGAAAAAGCGAGCTTAAATTAAATGCAAAATGTGCAGCACTCTTGCCTAACCTTTAGTAAACTAATTTCAACAGAAGATGCATAGTCAGCACATTATCCAAACTGATGGGGTTTGTGATGACCATGCCCTGGCCCAGCAATCAAGGAGCCTCAATCCTCACCACTAACACCAGGGAGGGCATCTCATATAAGAGGAAAGGATAACAAATACACACAGTAAAGTACAATTTCCCTTAAGTGCACACAGAGATCACAGTCAGTCTGGGGCTGGTTGTTCCCTTGCTCTTCAGGTCCCCAATAAGACTCCCCACTGGCACAGCTATAGGGTCCAGATCTCAGCCTAGCTGGCAAGCTAACCTTCAGTACCCACTCTGTCCCACCAGTGCTTCATGCCCCTGCCCAGGTAGCTGACACACCACACACACTTTGAGATAAGTATTTATACAACTTCACAGACACTCCTGGGAAATGCTGACACAGATTCTTCAGCTGTGCCCCTTTACCCAGAGTATACGGTAGCAATTTCTGCCACCAGCAGCTAATACTTATCAGGCCCTTAAAAGGGTGTCCAGTTATTACTGTGCAATATTATTACCCAATTGGTAATATGACTATTCAGTCTAAGGCTTATTGGAGTGGCTTATTACAATAAACTCTATAAATATGCAATGTACTCTAGAGCTTACTGATCTCTACACAAACCAGCCACAGGTAAAAGGTTTTAAAATATTTAATAATAAATAATTAAAAACACAAGATAATACTACTACACCACAGTGATATCTAAGAGTTCAGAGATCACAGAGAAACTTAAAACGATACAGTTGGAAAGTTCTGATATAACAGAAAAACACGTGTCTAACATTCTTCTAAGTTCCTAGCTATTACTACAAAAAACATACTTCTAAGACACTACTTACATAAGACAACAGGCAGAGTGCTAAGTGGGATATCAAGATCAAAATACTCACAGTCTCTCTCTGAACAATAGTTTTTTAAACTCACTAACAAACATCTTTGCTAGGGCCCTCCCAGATTACATAATTTTGACACTTAGGTTTTCCCAGTATACACATTACATAATTTTGACACTTAGTCTGAAGTTCCCAGGCCAACAGACTGCATTATTTAGCAATCTAACACCTGCTCAGGAAACTACAACAATAAAAGACATTTCACATATACACTCTAGCAATTATTCCTTAAGTTAAGACAATAGAAAGAATGTGTTCAGCCAGCCGCTATGGCACCACTATTTAGATAATTTTACTTCAAAGAACATTTGAAATGCTTGGCTTAGTTTTCCTTACAGCAGATGGCAATGTTGCAACAATCTTGAAGTTCACATTTTACAGTGTTTTCTTTCATTTAAGAACACAAGCCTGTATTTTACATTTATATATACAAATGATAGAATTATGTATCAAACTCTATTTGACTAGGCTGGCAGCCTTCACACATCTTTCCCCAATCTTCACAGGGTCATCAGAAATCTCTGCATCTACAAAGAGAACTACCTATCCTTTGACCACTATGTAGCAACAGTAGTCTAGAGATCCTTCGGTCTAGCCCAATTAGTAACCTAAAGGATCTCTTTTGGGTCAAAAGGAAGTTATCATTCATTTATAGTCTGCCCTGATCAGACCAACTACAGAGTAAAATGCCCCTTTTACTATGTATTAATCCACACACGCCACACAGCTAGAAAGACCCCAGAGGTTCCTAACTGAAAAGATCACCAAACTAAACACCGGCAGCTACCAAGAGGAGTGTGAAGCTCTGACTCATACTCTGTGTCATATAAATACATGCACAGTAACTGTTAAGGACTAAGCACTCAGTGGCCTGCTACACCACTACAAAACAAAACAAAAAGTAGCACAAGCACCTGTACTAAAAACTTGTGTCTTCATTAACAAATAAATAAGACACCAGAGATGCAGATTTATTATTCGGTGCTTCTCCCATCTCTGGAATAATATTTTTGTTATAAAGATGACTGATATCCTCTCAAACTTTAAGACAAACCCTGACAACTGTATGGATACCTGTAAATGAATCCACAGCCCTGACTCCAAACTTGCAGACCCAGCCAAAATAGAAAACACAAAGGAAAAGATTCCAAAAAGAGCTGCCTCCGGGAAACAGCAACCATATACCAGCTCCACTGAGGCAGCACTTCATTTATGTTGGTTTCCAAAATCTTGACTTGAAGCCAACTGCAAAAGTGCCAAACACATCTACACCAATGTTGGTATACAGTCTCTATTATCACTGCCTATGTTAGCACATGATTTTAACATATGGGGAATAATACAGGAGAGCTGGAGAAAAGCAAAAACAAAGAGAATCCAGAATATTCTGTCATGAAGGCAACGTGTGAAATAATACAGAAACAATAGAGAGTAAGCCTAATGACACACATAAACCAGTTTCCATCGCTTTCATTTATTATTCATTTTCATTTGTCTGTAATATATTAATGAAAGCGAGTCTGTTGGTTAACTTGGAGCAGCAGCAAGGGCCTATACTGGTCATGTAAGAAGGCCAACTCTCATCTATATTTGTGCTTATTGAATGTAAACCTTCATCTGTAATTTTTGAAGGTTCAAGGGGAAAAATGAAAATAAAAAGGACCCCTTCCTTTTCTTCTGAGGATGAGGAAAAATTTATTCATGACAGCTACACTTTTCTCCATATGTACAATTTTTCCATGAAGGTACTTCATCCTAGTCATCTAACTTTGAACAATATGGAAAATTTGTTTACGTGACTCTCTACACAGCTGCCTTTGTCCAAACACATTTTACCTAGAAACGCTCAAACTACCAAAGTCTGGCAGAAGGATTCTACCTATTTTCCTACTTTTGAGGATTAACTGAAACATAACAGTTTGCACTTTGACATACAGACTTCACCCTAATATAAAAGTTGACCCAATGATAATAAATCTTTTCCCACTGGCATAAAACCTTTAGAAACAGAAGCAATGCTGCTGAACAGGTGTGAAAAGAGCATATACATCTAGCATATGAGCAATTATTCATTGGCCGACATGACATCTTAAAATAATTCAGTTCTGGGTTCTATTCACAAAACTTTACAGATACTGCTAAATCCTAATGAGAAAGACAACTTACACTACCTGACAGAAATAGTTAATAAAGTAAATGAAATGCTCTTATGATTTGCTGATACTTTGTCTAAAGGTACATTGTCAGCAACAGTTATTAAAAGGCATTCCTGAGTTAGATCTGATAAAGTATCAAAAGATGCAAAGATGCAAAAACTCAAATACAAGATGCACCTGTTACATGAAGTTTACTTTTTAGCCATCCAAAATATATTTACTGCAAACACTATAAGCAAAAAAAAAAAAGTAAAATTGCTAAATCCTCCACAAGGAATATCATCCTATAGTTCTTCACTTTCAAAGGAGCAATCTTCCTGCTCACTGAGGGAAAAATTCTTCCTCAGCCGCTGATTGTAGAAAGTGCTTAAGTATTTTATACAACTTTACATTTTTGTACTTAAGGTTTAATATAATCAGCTTTGCCTTAATAATTAGTACATCTAAAAATCTGCTACCACAAGTTACATGTCTGATGCTTGCCATATCTCATTTTGTTTACCAGATGAAAGTTAAGGGTACCCAACATATTGTTACGTTGCTATTCCTAGTAATTTGCTTTACACAGGAAGGATGCATCTCATTTCTTCCTGCTTTACCTCCAAAGAAAGGTTGGCTACAGGGGGCTGTTACTTATACTCAACTATATTTTTATAACACCAACACTCTAAGTCTAAACAAGGCATTCCTCAAGAATCCCATTTGTGACAGAAGGGATAAAAATCCCACCATTGCCAGCAAAATATGTGAAGGACAGAGTACAGGCCTTAAAATGCGATGACCCTACTGCCAATTTAAGTGATGGATGGATGGATAGATGAATGGATGAAGTTTAAATTCCATCACTGTCACCAAATATGCCGGATGGCAGCAATGGGATTTATACCCATTCTATCACACTATCTGTTGTCAGTAGTGGGATTCAAACTCCATATGCTCATTACATTATTTACAATGGTACATGGATATAGTTTAATTAAAGAAATTTATAGTACATTTGAAATAGTGAGGATTTTAAATTAGTCTAAAGAAGGATAACTATAAACTTGTTACAGTTAAACTTATGAGGGACCAACAAGTCTATGTTGTTGACTAAGACTGAGCTGTTATTTGATTTTAGGTCCTTTGTCTTCTTTTGCAAAGATTGATTGAACAACACAGTGTTCTTCATGTTCAAAATCAAGTCCAGTGAATGTTAATTAACAAGCTAGGACTGAAGATGGGAAACATCAACACTGTATATTTAAAATACCTTGTATAGCTTTCCAAAATCAAGAGTAAAGTTTCCTTAAATGTAAATTATTATGGCACCAAGGAAGGTCAGAAGTTTTCTTGCTGTAACATAATTTTCTCCTTTTAAAAATAATTACAATTGGGCACATTCAAGGAAAATATAAATGTCATTTGATATAACAAGAGAACTTGGTTTTAAACCATCAGTAATACTGCTACTCAATTATTAGTCATTTTCAAAACAGAATTAGAAATCAAGTTTTAAAGACATGAATAGCATTGCTCCTGAATTTATAAGGTGTGGTTTATAAATAGGGCTCGTGTATTTACAAAAAAAGACATTATATACCAATTTCAGAATAGCTCCAGGGAAATTATAGGCCAATCAGCCTCTGCAGCATTATATGCAAAGTCATGGAACATATCATAACAAGACTTATTTTTGTAGACTTAAGCAACCTAACTGGTTCAGAACCCAATCAATTTGCTTCTGTGACGGGCAGGCCCTGTCATCTGAACCTATTAAGCTTCTTTGAAAAGGATACAGGGGCTGGGGACAGTGGTCATTCTATGCACAGTGCTTTTCTGCCCTGGCAAAAGCTTTTGACACTATCCCCATACCAGTATTACTGAAATTCCAAGTTGTAAAAATTGCTGGTTTCCTTTTCTGAATGTAAAATTGTAACTAGTGGAGTGCCCAGAGGTCAGTTCTAGGCCGTCTCCTGTTTGCCATTTATTTTGGAGACATCCAAACCAATATCCCAGAATTGCGGTTGGCCAAGTTTGCTGATGACTATAAACTGGTCACTATTATCCACTCATCCAATGAGATACAAATTAGCTCCAGTAAGGGATAGAATATGGCCATGCATGGTGTGTCAAAATCTGTCTTAAACTAAATGAAAAAAAAAAAAGTGCAGCGTGGTACTATTTGGCAGAAATGCTGCTCCTACTTCATAAGTTATACATGGTACTTTTCTTCTGACAGATATGGTCATAAGGAACCTGGGAACTTATGTGGACAACTCTCTACTAATTGATCATCATGTTTCCATCATAGGAAGTCCTTCTATCTGGCCCAGCTGATTTCTAAGACAATATCTTCAAGATCCAAAGAAATTATCCTACCACTGTCCTCAGACTCATCACTGAATGCAATGTCTCCTTTGGTATACATAAATAAGAGCATATCACTCAATTGGAAAACTCCAAAAATTTCCAATCAAGAAAATTATAGGTCTTAGATCTTTCAACTACCTCGATAGATTAGCATGACTCATCTCATACTCAGTAGCCTACAGGCTGCTATGAGGTGACTTGTGTCTTGCTTTTTCTATTATGAAAGACTTAGTCCTATTTGAGCTCTTATTTCTTTGCAAAACCAGTGTCTCTACAAACACCCAGACTATTTTATTTATTTATTTAACTGAAAAGTCCGACTTGGAATGAGCCAATTTTCAGCGGAGGCCCGGGGAGAAATGCTCCAGACACATTGCTTTGTAACATAGGAGGAAACCAGAGCACCAGGAGGAGACCCACATGAATGCAGCAAGAACATGCAGGCTCCACACAGAAGACACCCTAGCCAAGAATTGAACCGGAGAACCTCATGCTGTGAGGCGACAGTGCAAACCACTGCACCCCTGCACCATTCAGACCTAAAGCTACACCAGTAGATTAATAAGACTCACTGGAGAGTTAGGTTCCTAACTCAAGTTATTCCTATTTTATGGAATAAGTTACCACCACAGATTAAATAAAGCACTACTTTGGATAACTTTAAGGCTAGTCTTGATAACTGGATGGGTCTAGACAAGTTTACACTACAGTTATCAAGTACAGCCTTGATCAGTTTGCGAGGTGAGGTGGCTAGACATCTTATGGTCCCAATCACATGCCTGTCTAGTATGTTCCTATATTCATAATACCCAGTGATATGTGTATGTAATTGTGTTTAATAACCATAATGCATCCTGGAACATTTCTCCCTTGGACTCTTCTGAAAAGGATCTATCCAGGGTGGCCTAATGGTTAAGGTGTTTGCCTTACAAACACAAGGCACCGGGTTTGAGTCTCACAAGGGATAATTGGCTAGGCTTAAAATGCCTCACAAGGGCAGTTAGCCTAGTACTAATCTATGAACCTATGAACTCTACAGAAAACAAATTTCACTTCCCTAAAAAGCACACATCTCTCCTTCTACAAATAGGTTTTATTTTATTTTTTAAATATCAAATAAATGTTTAATGCCTGTCTAAAACAAACCAGGAAGAAACATTCATGAATCTACCAAGGCAGTGAGTTTTCAGTATGTGGGCTGTTAAAAGAAAGATTTAAAGCCTGAATTCTCAAGATTTACACACAGAACACTAGCAGACCCTCATATTCTGAACACACAACATGTGCAGGGCAGTAGCGTACAATAAGCTCATTCAGATTGCAAGGACTCAGGTCATGCATGGATAAGTACACTAATACCAGAATCTTAAAAACATAAATACTGCAAATATTTGTATTAATATGGAGGAGTCTGCCCCCTCACCCCTGTTAATTGTGTATATGAACTCCATGATTGCACAACCAAGGAAAAAGGCAATACTGAATTATGCTGTAATTATAAAATATATATTAAACATTCCTGTTGAAATTCTGAGAACCAAAATTCTGATAATCAGAATAGTACAACTGAAGATGCAAATATAAAGGGAATATATAAATTTGTCTTGGCACTGTAAAACATGCTTAAATAAACTAAACAGGCAGTATAAGTAACACATATTTTACCATAATTCGTCGTTTTCAGTGGTAGAGATATGGATGTAAGCCTTGCGGTTTACATGTGAAAAACAGCAGGAAAGGTATTAAGTGTATGTAGTGCCAAAATGTTTGTTATTCCTTTATGAACAAAAAGAAGCCTGTGGGTAAATTAAGGTTACCTCATCATGTTCAGGGCTCTGGTAAAAACTTCATGTTTCCATGATGCAGTATTTTGCAGTTCATAGACACATTAATAGACACAATGAAAAAAGACCTTATTACTGGCTAATTTGTGTCTATGAATTTCAGTTAACTGCCATGAAGTGCTGATCAGCGCTTCCCGCAGTGGTTAATTATGGTAACCACATTGTGCAAGCAAAGGCATCCCTCCCCCCACAGTCACTCTCTCTCACACACACACACACACACACACACACACACACACACACACACACACACACACACACACACACACACACACACACACACACACAGTAAACACACAGATACAGGCAGACACACAAACACACCTCACATACATGTCTGTGTTGCCAGAATGTCCACAATGTTTCCTTTTCCCCTGCCCAGATAATTCACAGATGATCACTGTCAGTCCTTAATGCTAGATGTTCAAATCTCACAGTTCATATCCTTCAGTAAGTGCATGCCAGAGTAAAAACCTGCTTATGAGGTTAAGATGTATGCCTAACATTTCTTGTCCCTCTCCCTCATATGTCACAACACGTTGCAGGCATTTTTTTAATAATATTTTTTTTCTTTCAGCTAAATATTTTCAAAGTGAATCCTTGATGTCTAGTGGTTGTGTTCAGGACAGATATCCTCTGTTGGAGGTGGGAGGGTATAGGGTTTAAAACTGGTTTAGTGCCTTTTATGGCATTCTGCTTATCCCTGGTGTTTAGTGGTTCCCTGCACCTTTTTTCAATAAGTGCCTTTAAGGCATAAGTATTTATTTAAGTGCCACTCAAGCAAGAATATAGAGTTATCCCTGGAAACTAGTGGTCCCCGCCGATCCATGTAGTGTTTTAAGTGCATCTCTGGCGCAAGTATAGTATCCCTGATGGCTAGTGTTCCCCCCACCCCCATCCCTGATCCACATAATGTTTAAGTGCCACTCAGACACAAGTATACAGTCATCCCTGGTGGCTAATGGTTTCCCCATTAAGTGCTGTTAAGGCATGAGAAATAAGTGTAATCCCTGGTGCCTAGTCCTCTCCTCATCCATATAAGGTATAAGTGGTCTAAAGGCATGAGTAATAGAGTTATCCTTTGTGGCTAGTGTTCCTGCCACCCCCCCAATCCCCATAGTGTTTAAGTGCCACTCAGATATGAGTAGAGTTTTCCTTGGTGGCTAGTGGGTCCCCCCAACCAATGTTGTATACTCTGCTTGTTAGTCTAGAGATGTGTGGAGGTATGACAGCCACACCAACACACACACCCACACCCACCCACATACACACACATCAGACCCTCCCAATCTGGCTGTACTCACAGACACTCATCCATTCACCAGTTCACACACACACTTAGACCCCTAACTCCTCTGCTGTTACCTCCCAGAAAGACACATGTTCACATGTATGTTCATATATTTAGCCCCTGGTATATGCTCACTCACACACCTTCTAAACTTACCATACCACTAAACACCCTAGCACTTACCTCTACCGCAATGGATGAACACGGCACTATGGCAGCAAGGATGGATCAACTGTGCTAATCTACATGACCAAACAAGTCTATGAATTGCTTGACATGTAGATGCTTTCTTGGAAGAAGTTCCAGTGTAAAAGCATATGACTAATTAGTACATGCCTCTTTCCTGGACTACCTCATTAGCATGTAGCACAATCATGAAGGCAGCCCACTGTTGTGCTGTATGTATTCACGCAAAGGTATTGTGACAGGGCTGTCTATGAATTCAATAAGCTTACCCTGACGTGTACACATCTTGTAAATTTAATGCTTCAGGATATGTTAACCCAATGGTCTGGTGTATTATTAGCTCTTCTGCAATATGCCCTAGGCCAGCTAAATATTTGTCATAAACTGCAAGAAGGTAAAATATCACATAAGCCAGTTCAGGAAAATGTCACACGATGTAAGCAACTCTTGATGGAATGTATGTCATTAAGATTCCTCTGCCATACTTTCCATTTTAGGATGACAAGAACGCTTCTTTTCAAGAATATGAATACAGGAATGCTATTTTCAATTGACTGGTTGGGGAAAAATAAATTAAGAAATCAAGAGTTAAAACAAAGTGAAACCTTCAAATGTTGATTAAGGAGCTGTGCCAAGGATGTTTCTAAATATAGCAACCCAAAGTCTAAAGGTTAAGGGAATAGTTCATGTATAATGCAGGAGAAGGACATGCTACCCCTACCAAAGAAAATCTCTCTCACTGTGCATTTTTTATTTACATACATGTGTATTTAAAGGCTCATTAAGAACTCACTGAGTAAATATTCTCTTTTGCAGCAATTCAACAATCAAAGATACATGTAGCATCAGTGTGTCAGTGTACAGCCAGTTATATGTAACATGCAGTAAAATATAGCAGGCAGTTGAAAACTCTACTTTTAAAAAATACATTATCAGATTTATAAAATACAGCCACACAAATGAAAACATAGGAAGTGTATCAACACACTTTACCTCAATGCAGGTGCAGAAGAATGTTCTGCTCCTCAAAATGATGCACCAGGTAACCAAAAAAAGAGAAGAAATGGGAAAGAGAGAGAGCACCCACATGCTCCTTTTTAAAACCAGAGCTTAAACGAATTGCTATGTTAGTTCATCTGAGCTCTGATTTACAAAATATTACATGTATGTACACTGTCTCCTTTCTCCTCACTGTCTGGTTACTTGAAATTCATAAAATATGCAATAGAAGTACAACAAAGATGGCAGCTTCCGGATGCTAGTGCAGAAGGTCAATGACCACATATTTAATAGTCACAAATGCACAGTACAGGCAACTATATGATCAATAAAGAGGAGAGGAAAGGAAATGGTATACATAATGTCTGTAAGAATGGTATTTTCATTTATTATTAATTACTATATGTTTAATGGACTTATTTACATTTTTAATAGGAGGAAATGAGAAACTGTCCAAGATGGGAGGGGGCATCTGGTGTATAACTCTTCTTCAGATGTATATAGTAAAGAAGGAAGGGAAGGACTTATCTGCTCATGCTGAGAAAAGACAGAAGACTGGGAAAAAGTAGTGGTACACATTGAATATGTGCTGCAGTCTTTATAAATGAAAGCAAGGTGAGGGTGCTATTCTGGAAGGAGGGTAGGTAGAATAGAGTGGGCAGAGGAAGGGAGAGATACCAGGACACACATGGAGGAGGCAGAAGAGGAACTGTCTTTTCTAAGGGAGGATAAAGTACAGGAGCAGGTTGGACAGCCTTAAGGGTAGTGAGGAATTTGGCCAGAGTGGCGGCAAATCCTCTGATGGAGATTTTCAACAGATTAATAGTCACTTAGACTTAGGAAGTGCCTGATAGCCAGAAAATAACAAATGTGGTACCCTTGTATAAGGGGAATAGCATGATAAATCCAGGGGGACTACAAGCCTTTTAGCTTAACCGCATTGCAGACAAAGTCACATAGGCAATCCTAAGAGAAGGTTTTGTTGCTTCCTTAGAGGGTAGCAATCTCCATGACAACAAATTACAGGGGTCCATGGTGAGAAAAAGCTGACTATCAAATATGCTCTAGAGTTATGACAGGGTTACAAAAGCACTCGACAGGGAACTACCAATAAACACAACTTACTTGGATTTCACCAAAGACTTTGACTCATTCATCCATAGGCAACTGCTAGGAAAACTAGAATGGCTGGAGGTAGGTTAAAGCCTAAAGAGCTGAGGTGCAGCATGGCTGAATATTATGACTCAGAAGGCTGTGGTGAGAGGGACAATGTCAGGAATAAGGAACATAACAAGTGGAGCATCACAGGGGTCAGTCCTGGGTCCAACACTCTTCAGTGTGTCAGTTTCAGACATATCTATGGGAAAAGAAATCAGGATGTGTTGCTTTAATTATAACACACAGTTAAATGTGGTAGTGAAACTGAGGAAAATAATCTAAACAAGGACCTAGAAAGGCTCACCAATGCAGACAAATACAAAGTGTACCATGGTATTCCTTGTATGAAGTATCAGAGAATTGCGGAATTAATATCAAAAGAGCACAAAAATGATTTGGGGGTATTGATCATACACATGGGCTGGCAGACTAGCGACGCAGTAAGAAATAGCTTGCTACAATAAACAGAATGGTTGAATGATCATCAGGGGAATAGATGCTAGAAGCAAACAGGTAATGCATCCACTGCATCAGGTCCTGGTTAGACTACACACTCAGAACTGTGTGCAGTTCTGCAGGTCATACAAGGAGATGAATAGCAGGCCACTGGAAGAAGTCCAGAAGAAAGCCACAGGAAACATGCATGAAATGCAGGGGAAATTATATTCGATAACAGGATAATAGGATTTAAAGGCAATTAACTCATGTTACCTCCTGTTTCCAACATTTGTGGGTACCCAGCCAATCATTAAGGTTAGTTTTGAAAGATGTTATATTGTCACTCTGTTTAACATGTACATGGAGCCTCTTTCAGAGAAAAGGTAAACATTATGCAATGAATCTGTCCATCCATTGTATTTTGTTTATATGTTGGTGGAAGTTTAAGTCTTTAGAACTTGTGTTTGTGGAGTTGTTAGTCTTACTAAGATGCAAGACATCCAGAAGGGTTGAGTCTATAAGGGAGGGAAATTCAATACACAGTTCACTGTGTAACAGCCTACAGAACAATAGCTTTGTTATTTGGCATCTTGTACAGTTTCCTGCATTGGTGCCACCCCCAACTCTAAAATGAGGGGGAAAAAAAGAAATCTTCTTGTCCTCTCCAAGCTGAGGACAAAAATAAAAAAGCCCTCTTCAGCACTAAAACCTTAGCTAACCACTTGCTAGAACTGTAATAAGAGGCTTTTTACAGATATAATACCACACAGGAAGCACTTCAGCAGTGACTGCAACTATAGTATCAGTGTTCCTTTCTGAATGCTGGTACTGCACTACTGTCCCATCAGCATCTGCCAAGCATTGTGCCTGAGGCAGGCACCCACTTTGCTTTGTAACAACTATGCTTCTGATAGGATATAAGAAACAGAGTATAGAGACAAGGCTTAAGTTTGTCTTGACATCCTAGAATGTTTATGCCTGTAAGCTTTTAAGTCAAAAACTACTGGGGCTTTTCTTGCTGGGCTATGTATCCAACGAGATGCATACCAAAGAGGGGCATTGTACTCAATAACTGGTCTAATTAAAGTCCAATATAGAGGGATAATAGCATCTTTTGACCTGGATAAGATGCTTTTAGTTATGTTATGCTAAATAGTAGGATTTTCTGACCTCTGATGATACATGGTGATTAAAAGCAAGGGAAGTGTTGACGATGTTCATAGGTTCATAGGTTCATAGGTTCATACTAGGCTATCTGCCCTAGGGCATTTATAAGCCTAGCCAGAGTGCGTATGGCTTTCGCCACCCATTTTAAATTAATTTTGCTATGCCCTTTTTCGAGGTTAGTATACTGTGCCTCTGTCTAACAGTGACACAGAAGTGATACCCGGGGTAAACCTATGATCTCCCACCCACTCATCAAGATTCCTCTTGAAGAGAGTCAATGAGGGACTCTGCCTAACCTGGACTGGGATTTTATTCCAGAGTGAAGGGAGCCTCTGGGTTATGAATCTGTCCCTCCAGCATGTCCTATTTATTTCAGTGCTGAGGTTCAAGTCCCTCGAGCGCGTAGCTCGATGGGATTTGGATTTTCTGAGGTGCAGCATGTCCATTCATTCTGGGTTGGACATGGCTTTATATGTCAGGCACAGATCGCCTCTGAGCAGGCGGTATGCCACTGAGTAGAGCTGGAGTTTCTTTAACCAGGCAGCATATGGCATCTGTTTGAGCCCCTTGATCCTCTTGGTGAGGTACTTTTGGGGTCTTTCCAGTTGCTGCAGGTGTCTGGTAAGGAACATCCCAAAAGGGGCATTGTACTCAATTATGGGCCTGATGAGGGATGAGTAAAGAGGCACGATGACCTCCCCTGATCTCGATGTAAATCCCTTCATGATTAGGTGGGCTATATAAAATGTTTTTCTAACCACTTTGGCCACGTGGTTGTCAAATGAGAGATTGCTATCAACTTGGGTCCCCAGGTCCCTAATTACTTCTTCTGTACTTAATGGATTACCACCTATGTGGTAATTTGTGGGCACTTTGTTTTTGCCAAAGGGGATGACTATACACTTTTTGGCGTTTAGCTTGAGGCCATGGCTCTGGCACCAGTTGTCTGTTTCTATGAGGCCCTTTTGGAGGATGCTTGTGTCGGCTGGAGAGTCTATTATGGCGCCCAGTTTGCAGTCATCTGCGAACTTGGTTAGCCACAGTCCTTCCATGTTGGCCTGTACCTCTGAGAAATATATACCGAACAAGAGAGGTCCCAGGACTGACCCTTGTGGTATGCCACTTGTAACTGATTTGGAGTCTGACATGGCTCCAGCTATTCTAACCATGTGGGTTCTGTCCTTGAGCCAGTTTGCAACCCATCTAGTGACATAGGGTTTTATATTTAAGCTGGTGAGCTTATCTATAATGCCCGAGTGGGGTATTGTATCAAAGGCTTTTGTGAGGTCCAGGTAGGCTGTGTGGACCACCTTCCCCTTGTCAATGGCCTTGGTGACTGTTTCAAAGAAATTGACCAGGTTTAAGAGGCAGGATCTGCCCTTAACAAAGCCAAACTGGGTAGGATCCAGTGTCTGTAGGTCCCCAATATCTTTATTTATAAGGTCCATGATGATCCTTTCCATAGCTTTGCAGACCAAGCTAGTGAGACTTATGGGGCGATAGTTTCCAGGATCCGTTGAGGCACCACCTTTGTGGAGAGGGACCACTGTTGATGTACGCCACTCTATGGGTACATATCCTGTAGTAAGGCTGAGATTGAACAGTAGTTTTAGGTTTAGGGTTAGCTCTTCTTGGAGTTCATGTAGGACGCAGCTTGGGACACCGTCTGGTCCCATTGATGCTGTGTTTCTTGCTTTGGAGAGGGCAGCTCTTACCTGAGCATCTGAGATGTCAGGGGGGCAGCACTCTGCTAGGATAGATATTAGCCCTTTTGGTGAGGGGGGGGGAGAAGTTTGCGCTGAACCTGTCAGCTAGGATGTTGGCAATGTCTGTGGGTTCGGTGTATTTTTTGTCATTTTGGACTAATTCTGAGCATATCTGGGAATTTCCACCTAGGTTCCTAACATAACTAAAGAAAGCCTTGTGATTATCCTTAGTGTCCTGTGCAATTTTTCTCTCGAAGCTGGCCTTAGACGATTTTATGAGTGCCCGTAGTTTTTTGCTAATACTGATCAGAGATGCCTTCCCTTTTTGGGATTTTGCTCTATCATGTAGTAGCTTCCTCCTTCTATTGTATAGTTTGCTTATGGCTGGGGTCCACCAGACAGGACGTCTGCCTTTGGAGGATTGGGTCTTGGTTTTATTTGGGATTGCATGATCCATGCATTCCTGAAGGTGTTCATAGAATGCGTTTATAAGGGATTTTGTGGTCTGGGCCGTATTATCCACAGGCCCGGGGGCTTTGAAGGATTCCACCTCGATTTTGAGGAGTGTGAAATTTGCTTTAGAGAAGTTTTTCACTGTAGTTTTCTGGGCATGGGGTGGGGTCAGGATGTGAATATCTAGTGAGATTAGTTTATGGTCTGATCTTACCAGTGAGGGATACACTTCTGGTCTGGAGCATAGAGTCCCCATGTTGGTGATGATCAGGTCCAGTATGTTTTCCCCTCTTGTGGGAGTGGTAACAAGTTGTTCCATAGCATTTGAGTTTATAAATTCTAGGAACCTTTGGGCTAGGGTGTTGGAGCTAGAGTAATGCTCCCAGTCCATGGTTGGGTAGTTGAAGTCACCCAATATAATGGTGTTTGGAGAGACCTTCATATTTTCCAGTGTTCTCAGGAAGGCCGAGTGGGGTTCCTGGGTTTGGGGGGGTGGTCTGTAGCAGGCTATAAACTGGAAGGCAGTTTTACCCACTGTTAGTTGCACATGGATAGTCTCCGATGCTTCATGCTGTGCCACCAACCTGGAGGTGTGGGTATCTTTGACGAATATTGATACTCCCCCTCCTTTTGTGGTTCGGTCCAAGTTTTGGGGCCAAAAAGCATGGTATGAGGTATAACCTGGTAGTGCTGGGGTGATCTCGAGAGCCTTGAACCAGGTTTCTGTTACTGCACAGATATCGATGTTCTCCATGCTAAGGAAAGTTTCGAGTGCGTGCATCTTGAGGTTTAGACTTCTGGCATTGAGTAACATTACTCTTAGTTTCTTATCCCTTGTGATACCTATGGAGGTGGGTTTGTCTTTTGAGCCTTGTCTAAAAAAGGCACTATGGGAGTAGCAAGAGCCTTTGCCAATAGACGAAAGCCCAGGGGTGACAGGTGCAAGCCGTCCCTAGCGAAGCATCGTGGCTTGTCGAGCATGTCATCCCAGGCTGACAGGCATTGGATCCCCTTTGAATGACACCAATACTTAAGCCAATTGTTGAAATTGATAATCTTGTCTTCATACTGTGGCATCATTCTTGGTGAGGGTAAGATGCTACTCAAGGTCAGGGTCATACCGGCCTGGGCTACATGCTCAGAGAGCTCCTCTATGTCTCTTTTCATGTAGTCCATGGAGGTACGTCTCAGGTCATTCACACCAGCATGGACAATGACTGAGTCATATTTGTACTTGCCTTGGAGTGACCTGAGTGCTTGTGTTATGTGGCGGATCCTAGCGCCCAACAGGCAGCTCACCGTGACCTTCTCCTTGTTCAGCCTGGTGAGTGGGACGTCAGTGTGCCTGATAATAGAGTCACCTATTACAAGTGTATCAGGTGTGTTGTTTAGCCTTAAGGGCTGTGACTGTTCGGCACACTGGCTTTGTGAGCTATGTGTTGCACGTGTTTTGTTTTGGGGTAGCGGTTGCCTGGGTGTCTGCTTTGGAGGTCTCTGCTGCTTAGGCAGATTTTTATTTAGAGCCTCCAAGTATGTTTTTGTGTGTTTATGTGTTTGGTTTGCTGTCGTGGTAGGTCTATGTGAGACTGGAATTTTAGTGAGTGTGGTTTCCTTCTCCTCCTGACTGGTTACGCCAGTACTGAGTTGAGAGAGCTTAGTCTCCAGTTTGGCTATATGGTTGCATCTCTCACATGTGTTGGAATTTGTTGGGAGGAGGAGAGGGTTGTCTGTGTACATGAGGCAGTTGTAACATTACCTCAAGATTCCCAGATTCACCAGCTGGACTGGAGAGGAGATTGACAACTGACCTTTGGACATGCTAGAATAGTATTGGGAATTTCTTTATAATTGAAAAAAATGGCCAGTGGGGAGCAAGGTACTCCAGGGGGAGTTTGTGAGGGTGTAGTGCTTTTAATTTTTTAGTGCTGACTTATATAATTGCTTTAGTGAGCAAGTGCCAGGTAACTTAAATGCAAAAATGACAAACAGTAACTTTCTTTCAAGTGAAGCAAGGAAATAAGTACAGTAAGCAATGCAGATATCACTAGGGATCCACAGAAGCACTGAAAAGCCGCGTTTTAGGTGGAATTAGCTTTTCAGGGAAATAACAAGCATACAAACAAAACTAGATTCAGCAGGCCTGGATCTAGTCTATGCTACAGCAAACAAGGTGTACCAATTATAGTAAGAAATAGTTCAAATATGCAGGCACTATAAGCCTTTAACCAGAAATTCCCAGCTCAGAAGGGCAGACTCCAGCCTCTTCTCCCACAAGAGTGCAGACCATGAACCTTCTTAATGTAAAATAACTGGCCTGAAGCCCAGGTGCTTAAACCAGAACTAATACACTTTTAGAATAACAGACACTGAGCCCTCAATCAGCACTTCCCAACTTAGAAGGATGTAAGCTACCTGTCCTGCCACCACAGTGCAGCCCACACACCTTCCTAATGTAAAACAACTGGTCTAAAGCCCAAGTGCTTAAACTAAAAGGCTTAGAATAAGTTACACCAAGCAGTAATAAATACAATTGAGTACTTTTAAGATGATGTAAAAGCAAAATAAAGTAGGAAAAAACACAAATACAGTAAAAGCAGATATTTTTTTTTTTTTTTTTTTAGTGGAAAGAGAAAAAGGAGTAGCCGAAACTAAGCTGATTGGCCTTCTCAAATGTTCTCCCTGTACTGGGTAGAATGAGGTAATGACACTAGACTGGGAGGAGGGTCCCAGATCAAATTTACACTAGGGGCGGGCAACTGCAAAGCCACCAACTATAAAAACACTATACCAGCAGGGAGGGACGGTGGGAAGCAAACTGCAGAAATGTTTCACAGCTGAAAAACAGCAGTGAGTCTTTAAATGAAAGTTTTAAACAGCTAAAGGAGCCTCTAGAAAAAAAGAGTTTACTGTAACCAGTTATCAGAAATAAACAACCCAACAGATGCTTACTAAAAGTGGACAATTTCCAGTTAATACCTCACACACAGTGAAACTAGCTAGAAAAATACACAGTACACAAAGTGCTATAAATAACAAAGAAATAAAGAACAAAATAAACAAAAAACAGGATACTTAATGTTATATATTATATTTGTAGTTCACAGCCATTTCTGAAAAGGTGGAAAGAGCAGGCTGTGTGAAATTTCTGCTACAACAAATCAATGTTTGGCACAAAAGGACTATGCAGTCGATGTATCAAGAGCGAAACAGTCATGTCTTACCATTATTGAAACCAACTCACTTCCAGCTACCACACAAGACCAGGCCCTGAAAGTACTATCAAAACCTAAAAACACTGCATCAATGAGTCCTGACAATATCCCTGGATGCATCTTAAATTGCATGAAGCATGATTTACCCACCTCCTACAATCTTGTTCTACCTCATCTTCCATACAGGTTTTCTAGCAAGCCAATGAAGAACTATAGTCATTCCCCTGCATAAGGAAGGACCTTCCGGAGACCCAGGAAATTACAGACCCATAAGTCTGACTAGCCTAATATGCAAAGACATGGGAAGACTTATGAGACTAATCAATAAGGACATAGGGAACCTCTAAACACTGGACCTGTCTCAGTTTGGATTTATCAAGGCCAGGTCATCCTTACTTAACATGAGACAAACATCTGCAAATTGTCTGTACTGACACTGACTATCCTTTTTCTTACCTTCATAAGAAATAAACATTTGATCAGTCTTTTAGAATGATTAAATTCTATCCAAGTAGTATCTGAGCTGCCTGTGGATGTCTAGTGTAGTAAATATTATTTCTCCTTTGTTTTTAGGTTCTGGAAAGAATATGGAGAGATTAGCTGATTGGGTCAAGGTAAACTCTGAAATCATTTTAGCCATAAAAGAAGCATTTGTACTCAAAGAAACCCTGTCCTTGTGGAAAATGAGGAAGGGTTGACTCACCATAACCACTTGTAACTCAGATATTCTCCCTACAGAAAATACAGCAACGAGTAATACAGTCTTACATATTAAGAACCTCAATTCAGCCAGATTGAAGAAGTGTTGGCTTTTCTAACACAAAGTTAAGATTCCAAGGAAGAGCTACCTGTTTTTTGGGTGGACGAATATATAATACCCCTTTCAAAAATTGCTTGATTTGAGGACAAGAAGAAAGTCGAATCTGAAACAAGCAGAAATATCTGAAAGATGAAGCTTGATAAAAAAATAAAAAAGGCCAGATGATAGTAATTCATACAAATGTTCTAGAACCCGATGCATCCAGGCCTTGAAAGGGTCATGGTTCTTAGCCTGGCACCAACTAGAAAATATTTTCCATGTACACATATATGACTTCCTAGTAGCATTTTGTTTAGCTGCCTGCTGCACATCCTCAGATAAAAATTGTATAAAATGTATCAAAACTATATCATCCAGTCAAGAACAGAGATTTCAGTTTGGGGGTATATCAAACACCCACTATCTTGTTTGATTAAATCCAGTCTGGGCCAAAGCATGTGGTGATTGTCTTTGCCATTTTAAAAAAAAGGGAGAACCACTGTTCATAGGATCATAGGAGGTTACTAGGCTAATGGCCATGGGGCCCTTACAAGCCTAGCCAAGAGTTTATCCCCAAAAAGAAACCTCAGTCAGAAACTTTCACCCCTGTCAATGAGGAACACAGGTAGAACCCCTGGGACAAATTTGTGGTTTCCTATCCACTCATCAAGGTTGCATTTGAAGAGGGTCAGCGAGATACTCTGCTTGACATGTATGGGAAGTCCATTCCAGAGACAGGACAGCTTCTGGGAGACAAACCTGTTTCTCCAGCAGGTTTTATTGAAGTTGCATATTAGATTTAGGCCTTTCAAGAAGGTAATACATGAGGAGTTAGACTTACAGATATGGAGCATTTCTAGTAGGGCAGGGTCTGGGATTGCCTTGTAGGCGAGACACAGATCACCTCTGATCAATCTGTATGATACTCAGTAGAGTGATAGTGAATTGAGCCTGTCAGCATAGGACAGGTGTTGGAGGTCATGGATTCTTTTTGTGAGGTATTTCTGTGGCCTTTCCAGTTGGTGCAGATGTTTGGAGAGGTACATACAAAATGGGGTGTTATGCTCAATTACTAGTATAATGATAGAGGAGTATAAAGAGGCAATAACCTCCTTTTTTCTGGATACAATTCCTTTACTTATGAGATGAACAAGTAAAAGGCTTTCCTGACCACTGCTGCTACATGATGGTTGAATGTGAGATTGTTATCAGCCTGAATACCCAGGTCTCTCACCACAGGTTGTGTGCTTAAGAGGCTGCCATTGATGTGGTAATCAGTAGGGGCCATGTTTTTGCCAGATGATATGATGATACATTTCTTTGAATTTAGCTTGAGGCCATGACTTTGGCACCAGTCATTAGTTGCTGTGAGACCCTCTTGCAGTATAGTAACATCATTTGGGGAGTCAGTGACAGCACCCAACTTACAGTCTTCTCAAACTTGGTTAGCCACAGGCCTTTTGTCTTTGCCTGGACCTCTAGGAAATAGATACCAAACAGTAAGGGTCCCAGTACAGATCCCTGGGGAACTCCATTAGTGACAGGTCTGCTATCAGGGGTGGAGGCACCTATTTTGGCCCTGTCGGTGATCCAGTTGGCCACCCACCTGATGAGACAGGGATTTACGCCATGTTGTGTTAGCTTCTTGGTGATGCCAGAGTGGGGGATTGTGTCAAAGGCCTTGGCCAAGTCAAGGTAAGCTGTATGCACTGACTTACCCTCATCCAGGGCCTTGGGGACAGTCTCTAAGAAGTCAATCAGGATCAACAGGAAAGATCTGCTCTTGACAAATCCCAACTGGGTTGGGTTAAGAGCTTGGAGATTGCCTATGTCCTTGTTTATGAGAGCCATAATAATACGCTCCAAGGCTTTACAGATCAGACTTGTCAAGCTAATGGGGTGATAGTTTCCAGGGTCACTAGTGGCACTACTTCTGTGCAAGGAGATGACAATGGCAGTTCTCTACTGTGTGGGAATGAAGCATGTACTTAGGCTGTGGTTGAATAGGGTGTTCAATGGCAAAGCCAGTTCTTGCTAGAGATGGTGCAGAATACAGCCTGGGATACTATCAGGTCCCATGGAAGCTGTGTTCTTTGACTTGGATAGGGCCTTTAACACTTGATCTATGGAGATGTAAGGTGCATGAAAAGTATTGGGGATGTCAAAAGGGCTTTTGGGGGGACAGGGGGTGGAGTTACCAGGCTATGCCTCATTCCACACATTCTGACCCCAAAATGAGGTCAGGAAGACTAAGGGTGGTGAAGTCTCTATCTTCATTAAGGACAGGAACACCTTCAGACTGGTTTGCCAGCATGACGCACTGGAACTACCCTTGGTGCAACTAACAGTTGTCAGGATACCCATCCAAGTTATAGCCAGCTATAGACCCCCTCCATGACTCAGGACACCCACTCCTCTTACCTGGATCTACTTGACTCCATCAAGGTACCCCCCCAACACCCTGATCCTTGGTGACTTCAACTACCCCACCACAGACTGGGTGAACTATTCCTACAGTAATGGACTCACTCAACTCAGCTGAATAGATTGGTTGAGGTTACTTTCCGACACAACCTATGGTAGAAATGAGGTGTTGATGCATAAATAAACTTTGTCCTTATGAAAAACTAGGTATGGGGGCCTGTCAGACAATGCTTGCAATTCAGAAGCTCTTCTGGCCAAAGTAATGGCCACTAAAAAGAGCGTTTTCCAGGAGATATTTCAAATCACATGTAGCCGATGGTTCAAAGGGAGGACCAATAATGTATGCAAGACAAAATTCAGATCCCAGAGCGATGCTGGATTTCTGTAAGGGGGCCTTATCATAGTAGTTCCTTTTAAGACAGCTTTACAAAGTTTGTGAGACATGATTATAGAACCATTTTCTCCTACATGAAAAATTGAAATTGCTGCAAACTGGATTCTTGATAGTGCCTGCAGCAGCTCCTTCGTTGAAAGGTTTTGTCAAAAATTCTAAAATACAATGCATGGGCAGAGAAAAAGGATCTATCTCGTTATCTCTGGCCCATGTAACAAATCTCTTCCATTTACTTTTGTACAGTTTACGTGTAGATGTTTTATGGGAAGATAACAAAATATTCTCAAACCACCAGAAAGGCAAACAAATACTGCAGAAACCACAATGTAGGGAAGGCCAGCAAAAAGTCAAAAATGTACTCTATTAACAAACAAAAACCATGAAAATGCTCAAAATTGTTGCTTGTAACCCTGTTGGGTCCCCCCCAGGTTCTCGTAAAAAATGTATCGCTACTGAGTTAGACTCATTGCCTTTTTTAATATTTTTGACATGCTCCTTTAACCTTACTGCAAAACTCCTTTTGCTTTTACCTATACAATATTCATCACATGGACATTTTAAGCCATAAATTACCCATTCACTCACACAATTAAAGTTTGTTTTAATAAAGTAAGTTTTTGACTTTTCAGTGGCCTTCAATACATTGTGGTTTCTGAAGATAAAATATGTCTGACTGGGGAAGAAAGGAGAGGTAACATGGTGATCATGGGAACTGCAGCAGCCAAGCTGTACTTTGAGATTGTCCAGGTTGGGATGAGCCATTCCTGATGGGTAAGTCAGAAGGTCCAGAGCAGGGCCCAGGATCCATGGTTAGTCCCGAAGGTGAGGCTGAAGAAAGGGAACCAGATTTGATGAAGCCAATAGGGGGGTAATCAGGATTATTTTCGTCTCCAACAAACTTGCTTTCTGCAAAAACCTGAGAATTAGCAGGATTGGAGGAAAGGCATAAAGACGTCCTGGAGGCCAATCGTGAACAAGTGCATCCCTTGGATCCATGAAAGGGATCAGGGTAAAGTAATTGCTGCATTTGGCATTGGTGGGTGATGCAAAGAGATCACAGCAAGGCTGGCCCCATTTCCAAAAGATCTCTTCCATAACTTTCTGACTGAGGGACCACTCGTGAGGCCATAAAATGGCCCTGCTCAATTTGTCTGAAATCATGTTGGATTTCCCTGGGATGTGCATTGCTATCAGAAAGCGGTTGGAAATCTTTGCCACTGTCAGACCCTTAGAGCTTCTCGACAAAGGGGGTAAGATCTGGTTCTCCCCCGTTTGTTTATGTACCAGACTGTAGATATGTTGTCTGACTGGACTGCTATCATTCCTAGAGGGAGAGTGTCTTGTAATGTTTGCAATGCTAAAAGCACCACTATGATCTCCAGGATGATTATGTGCAAATGAGCCTCATGTTCCTGCCAGATGTCTTGAACTGTCTTCCTAAGATAATACCCCCCACCCTATCTGGGAAGCATCCGTGGTCACTGTGGCCTAGGGTTGAAGGGGGTGAAGTGATGGCCTTGAGATAGTAAGGGAGAATGAGTCCACCATTGGAGATACTTTTTGCAGGAGCTGGTTATCATGATTTTGTGTAACATTGGAAGTTTCAGGATTGACCATTGTTTGAAAAGTAACTACTGAAGTATTCTCATATGAAGACGACCTAGGGGAATGAGTACAGACATTTTTCCCAGCACCTGAAGAACCAGTTTTGCAGAGGCTCATGTCTTCCAGATTAACAATCTTACATAATGG
Organism: Protopterus annectens; assembly: GCF_019279795.1. Lineage (NCBI taxonomy): Eukaryota > Metazoa > Chordata > Ceratodontiformes > Protopteridae > Protopterus > Protopterus annectens. The sequence continues at coordinate 680,114,569 of NC_056733.1, forward strand.
TGGAGATCATCTACTCTGTCTTGTTGGAGTCTTGCTACCAGTGTGGTTGTGTTTATCTCTGCTCCTATGAAGACTAAGTTTTGACATGGCTCTAGAGCAGATTTTTTGTAGTTTACAGTAATACCTAGGGAGGAACAGAGTTAAAGAGTATAGTCCCTGGCTTGTAGTAGAAGATGCCTGGTCAGGGCGGTTATGAGTCAGTCGTCCAGACATGTAAACACCAGGGATATTCAGCATCTCAGGTGAGCCGCCACTACTGCCATGCACTTGGTGAACACTCTGGGGGATGTAGTGAGACCAAAGGGCAGAGCTCGAAACTGGAAATCACTGGCTCCTAACCAGAAGCACAAGTACCTTCTAGATCGCCTTTCCATTTGAATGTGGTAGTACGCATCCTGAAGGTTTATACAGCACATCCAATTGTCTTTTTCCAGGAATGGAAGTATCGACTGCAGTGTCACCATCTGGAACTTGGTCTTTTTCACAGATTTGTTCAGATTTTTGAGGTCCCAAATGGGTCTCCAGTCCCCTGTTTTCTTTGGAACCAAAAAGAATATTGAGTAAGTTCCAGATCCTCTCTGCTCTGCAGGGACATCTTGGATGACTCTTTTTCTTAGTAACTTTTGGATTTCTAATGTTGCTTGTTCCTTCTGACTGGGTGGAACATCTGGAACTGACTGGTTTACGGGAGTGTGGTAGGAGAAGGGAATTATGTATCCTCTGGATATTATGTCTTGTACCCATTTGTCGTTTGTTAACTTTTGCCAGATTTCTCAGTGCAGGAACAATTGACCTCCAACTGCCTCCAGAGGCTAGCAGTCGGGCACTCCTTCATAACCACTGGAAGGGTCTACCAAAGAAAGATTCTCTGGAGCCCTGATTCTGTGGGCCTCCCCTGCCACGAGGGTGGTGTCTTCCATTACTGTTCCCCCCTCTGCTTATAGTGGAACTTTCACCTTGTGTGTCCTGGAAAGACCTTTGTGACTTTCTGAGCCACATTTTCCCACTACCTCTCTGACCTTCAGGGAAGGGTCTAGTAGGTGTGGAAAAATGCACTCCAATGGCAGATAAGATCTTGCTTCCTGTTCATAGGTTCATAGGTACCCTAGGACATTTAAAAGCATAGTCAGAATATGTTGGCTTTCGCCTCCCTTTTAGACTAGATTCCTGAGCCCCTGTCCAGCAGGGCCACAGAAGTGATCCCAGAAGTGAACGTACGATTTCCCATCCACTCATCAAGGTTTCTCTTGAAGAGGGACAGCAAGGGGCTCTGCCTAACATGGACCAGGACTCTATTCCAGAGCAAGGGAAGCCTCTGGGTTATGAATCTATCCCTCCAGCATGTCCTATTTATAGTTGTGCTGAGGTTTAAATCCCTGGAGCATGTAGCTCTAATGGATTTTGTTTTCTTGAGGTGGAGCATGTCCATTAGTTCCGGGTTAGACATGGCCTTGTATGTCAGGCAGAGATCGCCTCTGTGTAGGCGGTAAGCAACTGAGTTGAGCTGGAGTTTCTTTAGTTGAGCTGCACAGGGCATCTGTTTGAGGCCCACGATCCTCTTCATGAGGTACTTTTGAGGTATCTCCAGCTGTTGCAGGTGTCGGGTAATGTACATCCCAAATGGGGCATTATACTCAATTATGGGCCTGATGAGTGATGAGTAGAGGGGCACAATGACCTCTCTTGATTTAGATGTGAACCCTTTTGTGATAAGGTGAGCTATATAGAAGGATTTTCTAACCACTTTGGCAATGTGATTGTCAAATGAGGGGTCACTATCTACTTGGGTCCCCAGATCCCTAATTACTTCTTTCGTACTTAGTGGATTACCTCCTATGTGGTAGTTTGCAGGCACTTTGTTTTTCCCAAAGGGGATGACTATACATTTTTTGGCATTTAGCTTGAGGCCGTGGTTCTGACACCAGGTATCCATCTCCGTAAGACCCTTCTGGAGGATGCTTGTGTCAGCCGGTGAGTCGATTATGGCTCCCAGTTTGCAATCATCTGCAAACTTTGTCAGCCACAGTCCTCCTGTGCTTGCCTGTACCTCCGAGACGTATATACCGAACAAGAGGGGTCCCAGGACAGACCCTGTAGACGCCACTTGTAACTGGTTTAGAGTCAGACATGGAGCCCGCAACTCTGACCATGTCAGTTCTATCCCTGAGCCAGTTTGAAACCCATCTTGTGACGAATGGGTTGATATTTAGGCTGGTAAGCTTATTTATGATACCAGAATGGGGTACTGTGTCGAAGGCCTTTGGGAGGTCCAAGTAGGCTGTGTGGACTGCCTCTTCCTCATCTATGGCTTTGGTAACTGTTTCAAAGAAGTCAACTAGGTTTAGGAGGCAAGATCTGCCTTTAACAAAGCCGAATTGGGTAGGGTCCAGTGTCTGGAGGATGTTCATTATGTTTCACTGTTGCAGTCATTACTCTTGGGTTATCCTGCTGGCAGGCTACCCTCAGTCGGCCAGAATTCCAAAGTCTAGGTCTGGCACTGGTTGCTGTCGCCTCTTCCCTGACGTCAGTGTGCCAGGGGTATAAAAGATGCAGCCGACGCCATTTTCTTCAGTCCTTCTTGCCACATGGTGCCCAAAGCAAAAGCAGTTTGCAAGTGCCGGTCGGCCGACTCCTGAGATTTTCAAATCCGAATTTCAGAACCAAAGTCTTCATTAAAGCTAAGTACCCCATTGGGGAAACTTTTTTCTTGCTCCAGACCAATGTCAGAAAAAGTTAACAATTGTATTTCTTGTGGGAAACAAATACCTCATAAGGATTTTCACTCTTACTGTATTCCTTGCCTAGGCCCTGATCACAACGTTGCTAGCTGTCGGTTTTGTGCTAAATTTAACCAACGCACTATCAAGCGTCGGTTTGATTTTGCATTTCATTACTTTGGCCGAAGATTTAATTATATAATGCCGTTGGACCAGCCGACAACTGGAGTTTACAAAAAATGCAAGGACAAGGAAAAGGATAGGCATCCGAGGTCCAAAACCGACACCGAGGCCTCTGCTAGGCCAGTCGCCGGTTCGTCGGTTCTCAGTGAGGCGCTTTCGCAGCCCCTGGCACCCGCTACCTCAGAGCCACAGGCCGCTTCTGACTCCCACGTGGAGCCAACTGGGCCTCTGGATACTCAAGGTATTGGACACTCGGAAATCATTCCCTCAGATGGGTTCGGAGCCACTGAGCAGGCATCGGCTTCTGAGGGTGTCTTCAGACTTACACAAATATATATTAAGCCATCTTCAGCTTCAAAGACAAAGACTAAAGCAGCTGTAAAGACAAAGAAACAAGTACAGCATTCTCCTACTCAGACTTCCATGCCTAAAAAACAGATGCTCAAAATGGCCGAATATCTAATTACTTTGATCAGGGGCTCCCATCCTCCTCCTGATAAGAGGCCTAGGCAAGAGACAGAGTATGATTCTTCTGATCAGGTTTCTATTTCCTCTAATTCCTCTTCTGAACAGGATTACTCCTTGCTTCCCTATGAGGATTCTGATGCTGAAGAATCCATTCCTTCAGCCTCTCCTCCTGAGGATTATTCTTTTGGGGAAACCCTGCATACCATGAGGGAGCATTTCCACTGGGAGAGCCAAGATTATTCTGAATCTAAGAAAAGGCTCAGAGACTTTCTGCTACTTCCTCAGCACAGACCCCTTGCTATTCCACCTGTTCTAGACATTGTAGATGATGTATTTTCAGAGTCCAACCTATCCCCTGACTCTTTATCCCCTGCACCTGCTAAGCCAGACAGATACTACAGGGTCCTGGATTCTCATAAATTCCTATACAAAAACCCCGCTGCTGACCCAGAAACTATATCTCAGGGTCCCAATGGGGTTAAAGCTTCCACTGCAAAAAACCCTGTCCCCTCTGATAGGGATTCTAGGGCTCTAGACAGATGGGGGAAAAAAGTCTACACTTCTGCTACCCTGGCTGTAAGGGCTTTAAATTGTCAGTTTCATATGCTTAAATATCAGCAATATTTAATGTCACTGCTTAAACAGAAATTGTTGACAAATACTGAATGTTCAGAGAACAATGAATTGCAGGATTTATTGCATGCAGCTGAACAAGTGGGAGAACATACTTTGCAATGTGGTTATGATTCACTGGAGGCCTCTTGCAGGGCCACAGTTACAGGTTCTGTGATTAGAAGGCATGTTTGGTTAAAGGAACAGAATCTGCCTGATCATGTTAAAGCAAAATTATTAGATGCACCATTACAGCATGACACTTTGTTTGGTACTAAAGAAGAAGAGGTGTTGAAAAAATGGAGGATAAAGCAAAATCCATGCAGACAGTCAAGGATTTCTTTCAGGTACAGCCACCCAGGTTTAGCAGGAATTGGCCTTCTAAAGATTGGTCCTTTCCAGTGTCAGACAGACCACAAAGAGGCAGATACCGGCATCCCAGAGGCAGATCTCAGCCCCAAGGTTCATACAGGCCTAAACAATGGGGTGCTCCTACCTCCAAAAGCGGAGAAGACAAATCACAACCTTACAGGAAACAGTCCCAATGACTTTCCTCTATCAGATCCAAGCACTTTTCTTTTGGCAGCCCCCTTAGGGAAAAAACTAGCACTTTTTTTATCAAATTGGCAAATGGTTACCCAAGACAAATGGGTCCTGAACATAGTGTCCCAAGGCTACAGGTTCCATTTTCACACTCTACCAAGGTCAAAAGCTATGCCAGACCTGCCACACAATCAATGGGCAGAGGCACAAAAACAAATTACAGCCCTCATGGACATGAGGGCCATTCAGCAAGTACCACAACAAGAGCAGGGACAAGGATTTTACTCCAGACTTTTCCTAGTACCAAGAAAGGACAAAACCTGGAGACCAATACTGGACCTGTCTATACTAAATACGTTTCTGGAAGTACCAAAATTCAAGATGTTGACTCTATAGCAGCTACTGCCCATGCTGGGCAAGAAGGCTTGGCTCGTAACCTTCGACCTAAAAGAGGCATACCTGCATGTCCCAATCAGACAATCTTGCAGAAGATACCTCAGATTCATAGCTGGCTCAATGCATTACCAATTCTCTGCACTGCCCTTTGGCTTATCTACTGCACCCAGGGTCTTCACAAAATGCCTGGCACCAGTAATTGCGTTTTGCAGACAAAAAGGAATTCAAATATATCCCCACTTGGACGACTGCCTAATTCAAGCAGAGAACAAAGACATTCTTCTAAAGCATCTGGCATTTGTAAAAATATTACTAATTGGCCTAGGGTACACAGTAAACAAAAAGAAATCAAAATTAGTGCCCTCTCAAGAGATAATATTCCTGGGTGCAAGCTTCGATACAACTGCCCAGATGTCTTAGCTCACGCCAGACAAACAAAAGCAACTGACTACTTACTTCAAGAAATTGGCAACAAAAATCCACTTATCTGCAAGGAAAATCCTGCAGGCTTTGGGTTTCATGGCATCCTGCATTCAACTAATTCCATATGCCAGACTGCATATGAGGAAACTACAATGGTATCTAAAAAGTGTTTGGACTCAGCATTGCACAGCCTGGAGACAGTAATTGCACTCATTCCCTGCGTGCAACAGGAGTTTCGATGGTGGGCAGAAGCCTGTCACCACAACAAGGGTCTGCCATTCAGTTTACCCACAGCCAGACAGACACTGACAACGGATGCATCAGATTATGCCTGGGGGGCCCATATGGCAAAAAAATGTATTCAGGGCACATGGACTGCAAACCAGATGCATCTTCACATTAATCAAAAAGAGATGCTAGCTGTTCAAAATGCCCTGACAGCTTTCAAGGACCTGCTTCATCCAGGACAGTTACTGATAAAGACAGACAACACTACAGTCATGTGGTACATAAACAAGCAGGGAGGTACACATTCCTACCCCCTCTGCAGACAAGCAATGACCTTATGGGACACAGCATTGGCTTTTCAAGTTCATCTGCAAGCACAATTCCTGCCAGGAAAAACAAATACTCTGGCAGACGAACTAAGCAGAAAACTCATGGATCCCCACAAATGGAAACTGGATCCATAAGTCTTCAGCATGATAATAAGGAAATGGGGATGCCCAGACATAGATCTATTTGCCTCCCCTCACAAATGCCAATTGTAGAGATTTTGCACAAGGATTTATCACAAGAAAGCATGGAAAGTGGACACCCTATCCTTCAGCTGGAAAAATCTAACAGTATATGCTTTTCCTCCACTGCCTCTCCTTCCCAGGGTACTCCTAAAGGTCAGACAAGAGAAGCCAAAAATGATACTGATTGCACCAGACTGGCCATGCCAGCACTGGTACCCAATCCTAAAGAGCTTGTCCCAAGGTCCAGCATGGATATTGCCTCAGACTTCTCACTTGCTGACGCAACAAAACAATCAGATCCTGCACAGCCAACTCAGGACCTTAAATCTGGCAGCATGGAGGATAATGTAGCCATTCAGAACACTCCTCTTTCAAAAGCTATTATGGATGTTATCTTGGAGGCCAAGAGGCCCAGTACCAGAAGATCTTATGCAGAAAAATGGAAGAGATTCTGTGCTTGGAACCAGGAACAAGGCATTAACATGGGTGCACCAAATATCCCTCAGATTTTACAATACCTAACTGAGATGCTGAACAAAGGCCTTTTTTTTCATTAATTAAGATTTATGCCTCTGCCATTTCAGCCCATTACAATACGGAACCACCTATCTTTTCTCATCCTTTAATACGGCAGTTCCTCAGAGGGGCCAAAAACATTAGGCCTCCAAGGAGAGCACCAATTCCGGCCTGGGACCTCAATTATGTTTTGGAAAAACTCACACTGCCTCCTTTCGAGTCAGCATCAACAGCAGATATAAAATTCTTATCCTGGAAAACAGCTCTGCTCCTAGCAATAACCTCTGCAAGGCGAGTCTCGGAGTTACAAGCACTCATGGCTGTGGAACCTTTCATCATTTTTCATCCAGACAGGGTTTCTCTGAGGACAAACCCTACATGTATACCTAAGGTGGTGTCCAGTGTGGCCCTCAATCAAACCATTCACTTGCCTACCTTTTATCCAAATCCACAGAACAAGGGTGAGAAAATTCTGCATTCTTTGGACATACACAGGCAGTTACACTTCTACTTGGACAGAACTAAAGCTTTCAGAAAGACTGAGCAACTTTTAGTGTCATATGCTGCAGGATCACAAGGAAAGGCTATCTCAAAACAGACTATTTCTAAATGGATAGGCCATTGCATCCGTTTCTGCTATTTTCAACATGGCAAATCAGTGCCTAAGGGCATTAGGCCTCATTCCACCAGAGCAGCAGCCACTTCAGCAGCCTTCCTCAGAGGAGTAGCAACCAAAGATATCTTAGAGGCTGCAACTTGGAGTTCAGTGCACACCTTCACAAAGCACTACCACTTATCTCAGGTTTTGCCACTGTAGTTCTGCAGAGCCTCATAGCCTCTCCTAATCCTATTTAGCCCCACCACCCATCCTCAGCTTTGGGATTCAACCCAAGAGTAAGGACTGCAACAGTGAAACACAATGAACATAGTACAGTTGTGTACCTACCATAAATGTAGCTGTTCGAGTGAATTCACTGTTGCAGTCCAGGTTACCCACCCACCATCCCCCTTTTTTCTTTTTTCTTTGCTGGGATTTATCTGCACTTCTCTATCCTATACAACCTATATGGTGTATTTGCTTGCAGATGAAGGAAATGTTATTTTTGTGCATGCATTTTTATTGGCATATTTTTTCAGCCTACCAATTTGGGGGCACCTGACATCTGGGGCAAGAAAAACTGAAGAAAATGGTGTCGGCTGCATCTTTTATACCCCTGGCGCACTGACATCAGGAAAGAGGTGACAGCAACCGACGCTGGACCTAGACTTTGGAATTCTGGCCGACTGAGGGTAGCCTGCCAGCAGGATAACCCAAGAGTAATGACTGCAACTGTGAATACACTCGAACATCTACATTTATGGTAGGTACACAACTGTACTTTCCCAATGTCTTTGTTTATGAGATCCATGATGATGTGCTCCATAGCCTTGCAAACCAGGCTAGTCAGGCTTATAGGGCGATAGTTCCCGTGATCCGTTGTAGTTCCCCCTTTATGGAGCGGGATTACCGTTGCTGTATGCCACTCTTTGGGTACATAACCTGTGGTGAGGCTGAGTTGGAACAGTGAATTTATGTGAGGGTTTAGTTCTTTTTGGAGTTCGTATAAGACACAGCCTGGGATGGCATCCAGTCCCATTGATGCTGTGTTTTTTACTTTGGAAAGGGCTGCTTTCACCTGTGTGTCTGTGATGTCAAGGGGGACTGCATACTTCTGGGATAGACACAGGTCCTTTTGGGGGGGTAAAGTTTGCACTGAACCTGTCCGCCAGGATGTTGGCAATGTCAGTGGGTTCAGTGTACTTTGTGCCATTTTTCACCTGCTCAGAGCAGATTTGGGAGTTACCACCCAGATTCTTGACAAAGCTAAAGAAAGCCTTGTGATTATCTTTAGAATCTTTGGCAATTTTCCTTTCAAAGCTAGCCTTTGATGATTTTATGAGGGATTGAAGTTTCTTGCTAGTACTGATCAGGGATGCCTTCCCTTTTTGGGATTTTGCCCTGTCATGTAATAGTTTCCTCCTTCTGTTGTAAAGTTTATTTATGGCCAGGGTCCACCAGACTGGTCTCTTGTTTTTGGAGGAGTGAGTCTTGGTTTTACTTGGGATGGCACAATCCATGCATTCCTGTAGGTGCTCATAGAATGCATTTGTGAAGGATTCTGCGTTTTGGGTAGCATTTTCCATTAGCCCGGGTGCTTTGAAGTTCTCCACCTCGGTCTTGAGAAGTGTGAAGTTTGCTTTTGAGAAGTTTTTCACAGTGGTTTCCTTTGCTGGGGTTGGGGTCGGGATGTGGATGTTCATAGTGATTAGTTTATGGTCTAATCTTACCAACGGGGGGGTTCACACTAAGTGTCTGTTTAACCTTAGTCCCAAAAAGAGAAGGGCCAACAAAAGCCAGTTTCTTAATATTAGCACTTGAAACTGCTTTTCCATTCCCAGCACTGGTTTACAACTGTTGTAAGCAATAAATAAGCTACAAATTACTGAAGCAGTCAACCTTTCTCATTACTTAGTGATAAACAGTTTTAGTACTTATCTTCCTCAAGTTACTTCGAGGAAACAGCTCTAGAACTTACTTCCCTCACTTGTCAAGAGGAAATAAGTGATTACCCAAGCATGTCCAAGGGACAGCTCCCGGTGTTCTCTCCTGTCTACCTGATGAAACTGGGCGTCTTGGGGAAATGTAGCAATTGCCTCATGTACACAGATAATCCTGTCCTCCTACCACCCAACACTACAACCTGTGAGAGATGCATTTATCTAGCCAAACTGGAGGCAAAGGTCTCTCACCCCAAGACTGAGCTTATCAGTCAGGAGGAGAAGGTAAACAGTTGCTCCACACCACACTAATCACATAGTCCCACTATACCTACACCACCAAAACCCACACATAGATACACAAAAACATTCTCAGAGGCTCTCAATAAGAATCTGCCCAAGCAACAGAGACCTCCAAAGCAGAAACGCAAGCAACCTCCACCCCTCATCACAACCCAAAAGACACATAACACACAGACTCAGTGTGCCACTCAACCACAGCCCATAAGGCAAAACAATGTACCTAACACATTAGTCATAGGTGGTTCTATACTCAGGCACACAAATGTTCTACTCACCAGAATAGACAAGGAGAAGGTTACTCTTAGCTGCCTGTTGGGAGCCAGGATCCGCCACATAACCCACGCACTCAGGTCACTCCACAACAATGACCTGAGACGTACCTCCCTGGACTACATGAAAAGAGACATGGAGGAGCTCTCCAATCTTGTAATCCAGGCAGGTATGGCCCTAGCCCTGAGTAGCATCCTACCTTTGCCCAGAATGATACCGTAGTACAAGGACAAAATGATTGACTTCAACAATTGGCTAAGCTTCTGGTGTCATTCTAAGAGGATTCAGTATCTGCCTGGGGCAACATGGTTGACAGGCCACGATGCTTTGCCACAGATGTCCTGCATCTGTCAGCCCTGGGATTCTGGACACTGGCTAAGGCTCTTGCCGCCCCTATAGCGCCTTTTTAGGCAAGGTTCAAAGGACAAACCCACCACCATAACAGATACAGGCAAGCAAAAATTGAGGGTAATGCTACTCAACGCTAGAAGTCTAAACCTCGCAATGCACGCACTCGAGGCACTCTTTAAAATGGAGGATATCGATATCTGTGCAGTAACTGAAACCTGGTTCAAGGCTCCAGAGAACACCCCTGCACTACCAGGATATTAACTCATACCATACCTTTCAGCCATCTAACCAGGGTCAGAACATCAAGGGTGGAGGTGTGTCCATATTCATTAAGGATAACCACACCTCCAGGCTAGTTGCCCAACATAATGCATCCAAAATTATCCAAGTGAAGCTAACTCTGGGCAAAACTGCAATCCATATTGTAGCTTGCTACAGATCCCCCACCATGCCCCAGGATTCCCACTCCTCTTTTCTTGATATACTAGAAAATATTACAGTTCAACCAAACACCCTAATAATTGGTGATTTCAATTACCCCACCATTAACTGGGAAAACTACTCATGTACCAACTCCTTCACTCAACACTTTCTAGAATTCATAAACTACAATGCCCTGGATCAACTTATCCACACCCCCACCAGAGGCAATAATACCCTGAATCTGGTTATTACCAACATGAGTGGCCAATGCTCCACACCTGAAGTTAACTCCTCGATGGTCAGATCCGACCATAAGCTAATCACCATGGATATCCACATCCTGCCCCCACCCCCCATTAAGGAAACCACTGTAAAAAAATTTTACAAAGCCAACTTCGTGCTTCTTAAGACAGAAGTGCCCAACTTCACATCACCCATGCAGATGGACAATACAGTTACGACCACCGAATTATATACAAATGTACTCTATAAGCACTTACACAAGTGCATGGATCATACTATCCCTAACAGAACCAATATGCTGTCCACCAATAATGGGAAGCCAATCTGGTGGTCCCCTGCTATAAACAAACTCTACAACAGAAGGAAGAAACTGTTGCAAAAGAGAGTAAAATCCCAGGAGTGGAAGAGCTCCCTGGTCAGCCTTAGTAAGAAGCTGAGATCCCTAATAAAATCCTCCAAAGCCAGCTATGAAAACAAGATTGACACTGACTCTAAAACAACCACAAAGCATTTTATAGTTATGTCAAGAATCTCAATGGCAACACCCAGATCTGCTCTGACTTACAGCACAATGGCACAAAATTTATGGAACCAACTGATATCGCCAACATCCTGGCTGATAGGTTCAGTGCTAACTTTAACCCACCCCCACCCCCTAAAGGAAGGATGCAGTACCCCTGCAATCACAACTAAGCAGGTAAAAGCTGCACTCTCCAAAGCCAAGAACACAGCATCCATGGGACCGGACAACATCCCAGGCTGCATTCTACATAAACTTCAGAATGAACTGGCCCCCCCACCTAAGCACCATGTTCAATCATAGCCTCATCACAGACCTTATACCCACTGAAAGGTGCACAGCAACAGTTATACCACTCCACAAAGAGGGAGCCACCACAGACCCCGGTAACTATTGCCCTATTAGCCTGACGAGCCTGGTTTGCAAGGCCATGGAACTTATCATCATGGAACTCATAAACAAAGACATTGGTAACCTCCAAACTCTGGACCCCACCCAGTTCAGGTTTGTGAAAGGAAGATCATGTCTCCTGAATCTGATCAACTTTTTTGAAACAGTTACCAATGCCATAGACAAGGGTAAGGCAGTTCACAGAGCCTATCTTGACCTTGCCAAGGCTTTCGACATCATCCCCCATTCTGGAATCACAGATAAACTCACTAAACTGGGTATAAATCCATATGTCACAAGATGGGTTGCCAACTGACTCACTAACAGTACCTACACTGTAAAAGTTGCAGACTCCAAATCTGACTTCAAACCTGTGACAAGTGGAGTACCACAGGGTTCAGTCTTGGGTCCTCTACTCTTTGGGATCTACTTCTGTAATGTAGAGGCTAACACAGATGGCCTCTGATGACTGCAAATTAGGTGCCATAGTTGAGTCCCCAAACGATGTGGACATCCTACAGAAGGGCCTCACTGAGATTGATGCCTGGTGTCAGAGTCATGGCCTCAAGCTCAATGCTAAAAAGTCCATTGTCACCCCCTTTGGTAAAAACTTTGTATCCATGAACTCCCACAGAGGCGGCAGTCCACTTAACGCCGAAGGTGTGACAAGAGACCTTGGGACTCAGGTGGACAGAAGTCTCTCCTTTGATAATCACATCTCCACAGTAGTCAGGAAATCCTTCTACATGGCACACCTCATCACGAAAGGGTTCGCATCCAGGAAAAAAGAGGTCATTGTTCCCCTCTACTCGGCTCTCATTAGACCCATTATTGAGTACAAAGCCCCTTTTGGAATGTACCACACAAGACATCTGCAACAGCTGGAGAGGCCACAAAAATACCTCACAAAAGAGGATTACAGGACTCAAACACATGTCCTATGCTGACCGTCTCAAAAAACTCCAGCTTTACTCCATAGCATACTGCCTACTCTGAGGTGATCTCTGCCTAACATACAAAGCTATGTCAAACTCAGAACTGTTGGACATGCTACACCTAAAGAAATCCCAATCCCTCCAAGCTACACACTCTAGAGATGTAAACCTTGTCACCACAATAAACAGAATATGCTGGAGGGATAGATTCCTGTTCCTGAGACTTCTCATACTCTCGAACAAGCTACCTATTTATGTCAAGCACAGTTCTTCACTAGCACTCTTCAAGAAAAATCTTAATGAGCGGATGGGAAATAGGAAATTTACCCCAGGGATCACTTCTGTAGCCCTGCTCAACAGGTGCACAGGAAGATAACCTTCTTGGGAGGCGAAAGCCAGGGAACCTTGTTGGCTAGGCTTACATAGGCTCTTGGGCTGATAGCCTAGTACCTACCTATGAACCTATGAAAAGGGGTGTTAATGAAGGAAGACCTGAAGGGCTCTCGAAAAATCACAAAGGTGCATCCAGGCCTGCCTCCTGAGAGAGATGCCTGAACCTGTTGCCCTACTCATTCCATCTGCTGCATACGATATGAGCCTCTTGGATGAGTTGGCAACTGAATTTAGGGTGGGGAGCTGAGCATTGACTTTATCTGCCACCACGTCAGCTACAGCTCCTTGGATGGAGTCTGATAGTTCATTTAGCAGGTCCCTCTGCAATCGTGTGAAGTGGATAAGGTAGCTCAGTGACCGTAAGGCAAAGGCCACTGACAAAAAGATGCACTTGCCATACCTATCCATGGTCCTGGAATCCTTATTCGGAGGATGGATAGAGAAACCTGTCTCAGATATCTCCTTTTTAGTGGCCGCTGCCACAACCATGGCACCAACTGCTACACATTTTGCCAAAAAAGTCTTATCTTTAGGGGCTGTAATGTATTTATTTGGCCTTCTAGGAGTAGGTTGTATGGTGTCTGGAGTCTCCCAAGCCTTCTGAGAGATTAACTCAATAAGCTCATCAGAAGGAGGGGTCACCCAAGAGGTTGAAGGACAAGACCCAAAGGCCTTCAGGTAAACTGACTACTTGGCTGAAGAGGAGGTAGACTGCCAGTAACCTCTCTGCTTTAAAATTTCTAGCATGTCTCCAAAGGAGACATCTTCAGGAGGTGACAGTGGGGACCCTTCTGCTTCATCCAGGCCAGTATCAAATGTGATAAACTCTTCCAGGGAGTCAAGATGCTTCCTCTTGCATGTCCTCTTCCAAGAGACCTCCTCAGTGGGATATTCTGGGGAGGTTCCAGAAGAGGGGAGAGTCCCCTGCTGGACATCCTGAAGCCTGGAGTCTCTGGGGTCCTGTGCAGAGGGTATGTGAGAAAGCAAAGATACCTACACAGAACTGTGAGGAAGATCTGAGAAATAGTGTTTCTCAGACTGGGAAGCAGTCAGAACCCTCCTCATAAGTTCAAAGGCAGTCTGCCCCTGCTCTAAAGAGCTCCCCAGATTCAAGAAACAGATTGTCAGGGCCGATGGAACCTACGAAGCAGAACAGAGAAGCTCCAAAGTAGAGGTAGGAGACAAATTCACCTGTGCCAAAGCCCCCATATGCAGGGTTAGATCCAGAAAGATCCAAACTGGCTCCGAGGATCCGACTGGAGAGTGTTGGCTCTCAGAGGTCTCCTGCTCTGCCTGGGCGGAAATGCATAGGGCAGATACTGGATCCAAGTAGCCAATGGGTCCTGGACCCAAAACAGACACAAGCTTGATGTCGGAATCTTCTGGCACCAAAAGCAAAGGATGGATTGTAGGAGGAGCAGGTGCCAAGGGGGAAGACTGCGTCCGATCTGATTTCTTTGGGCTCATATCCAATAATAATTTGGCCAATGCCAGTGTCTTTAGCAGCCTCTGCACCACCCTATCCACATCTTCATCAGACAGACTCCTGGTGGACCAGGTTGAAAGGGTAGGTGATCTAGATCTGGTCAAAAGTGGTGATGGGAACTGAGAGGGGACTGGTTCCAAAGAAGGCAATCAGCTCCAATACCTGAATTTGGAAGGCATGGTTGACTTCAAATCTGAGGGTTCCAATTGCTCCGATGAAGCCTTGGATCCAAGATCAGCTGTCTGCTCCATCGATTCCATTACAGCCGACAGTCTAGGTGCTTTTTCTTTCAGGTCCAAGGAGGATCTCGGCACCAAAGAAAGGTATTTTTGGGACTTTTCCAATTTTTCAGATTTGTCAGATTTAGAAGATGATTTCAGGGATATAGCCTCAGAAAATGAAGTTTTTATTAACCATTTCAGAATGAGTTTATTCTTGCACTCCATCAGCACTCTCTGGTTAAATCCATGGCAGATGGAGTATGACTCTTGTAGGTGAAGATGCCCCAGGCAATACATACATAAAGTGTGTGAATTGCTAAGGGGCATCTTTTTTCCACATTTTTCACACTTTTTAAAACCAAGAGGCTTCCCTTCCTGCTTTTGAGCCATCTTATAACAAGAAAGTAGGAAAGAAGAGACACATGCACAGAAATCCACACAAGCAGTCATGTAACTTAAACAAACACCTAGAAGAAAAGAGAGAAAAAGTTGTTTTTTTTTAATTTGTCCTCTAACTAAAACGGATGGTTAAGCAAAAGGCAAACAGAGGAAAAGCGGGCGAAACATCCTCTAATTTAAACAGATGTTAGTTAGACATCCTCTAACTTAAACAAACACTAACAACCGAAAGTAAGAAGCAAAAGAACTAAATTGCCTAACACTCACTTTAAGGAATTAAGAGAGGATAAAGATATATAAAACTATTTAAATAGAAAAATAAGCTAACAATAAGAAAATATGAGAGATACTATAAGAAAAAATAGAAACACTTAGCCCAGAGCTTGCTAACAGAACCTCCTTCGCAGAGCGACAAATGAGATCTGATGAAGCTAAAGGGTTGCATTATGGGTAAAGAGGGATGCCGAAGAGCTTTGCAAAAGTCCTCGAGCTTTTGAAATGGCAGAGATGGATCCAGTGGATCAGATTTGACCCATCAATGAGAATAAAGGCAAGACTGATAACATCACATCAAATATTTATGAGTCTGTGGTGGTTTGTATAACCTACCAGACTTTTTTAGGATTATGCGACTGACTGTTAGGCATATTGCAAACTGTCAAGAAAATATCATCTAAAGTTGATAAAACATGGGGGGACAGCTGCAGGCTGTGGCATATCTAGCTGCAACAAATCATAATATTTTCATTTAGGACACAGTCTCAGAAAAAAAGATAGCTGCAGAAGCATAGCTAGGGCAAGACAAGAAAGGCAATTGGTCCAGGCATAAAGGGTTGGGGAGAGTGATCTGCCATCCTTCATCATGATCTCTCTCTCTCTTTCTTTAATGTAATACTGGCTTTTAAAAGCCAATATTGCATTTGCAGTGAAACTTGAGTGTTGCAGCACTCCATGCATGGTCTAAACTGCAACAACTGTTTGCTAAATTTGTAACAAGCAGTTTGCTACAGTTTAATAGAAAAACTGACTTTTTTTAACTAACGCTCTGTGCAGGCAGGGTGTAAAATGTAGCAACTGTATTTGTAGCAAGCAGTTTGCTACAATAAAAAAGAAGACATGTTTTTTTGTTTTTTTTTTAAAAAATACATGAGTGCTGTAGTGCTCCATGCAGACAAGGAATAAACTTTAGCAACTGTGTGCTACAGTTTAAATGCAATCTGTTTTTTTTTTATAGATGTAGTTTATGTGTGAAGTGGAAGGCGGATTGGGGACAGGAGACAGAAACAAGACCTGAATGGCTGGTCAGGAAGACATGGTCCACTTCATTGTTGTGCCAGAGGAATGAATGGCTTTTTTTTTCTGCCCTTGAATGCAAGGGCTTGGGGGGGGGGGGGGTCTGAAAGTAATAAGCCAATCTGTAAAATATAGATATATATTTTTTTGCTTTTCACTTAAAGAGCTGAGGGGTGTGGTACTGATGTGTGGTACCATCACAGAGCTCTGGTAGAGCCAGCTACAAGGAGCAAAAAAGCTGTATCTGGAACACACGGCAGATAACAGAAAGACAAGAATACACTGTAAATTATTTATTGAAAGAATAAGCACTTTCACGGTAAACGTCAACACTGCTTCTTCAGATTACACTAGTTGGTTACACTGGTTAGCTGTACTCAAGGGAAACATGAAGGGACATTTTCCTCAGAATTAGAATCTTCAGCTTTAGGAGAATTTACTGAAGAAAGACACTCTCCCTCCATTCTCTGCTTTTCTCACTGGGAATCAGTATCAGAATGTAAGGGGAAATCTTCTTCTATTTTTAGGCAGTGATGAAACAGGATTAAAACATTAAAAACAGAAGGTAATCCATTAGCAAATCCTAACAATTCTTCCCTATCCATAGTTAAAAAAAAATAGAAGAAAAAATATTCTTAATTTTTCTTTTCTTTTTCTGGAAGACTCCCTGGAAAAAGACTGACCTACAACAGAGGCACTATCCTCTGATTTGGCACCCTAGCCCAGCTATGTAGTAAACCCTCACTTGCTCCTTTCCCCAAGACTGACAAGAGTGGTTCTCCCTTGTCTGGAGAGAACATACCTACAGCTGCAGAGGACATGTCTTATTTCTCATCCTTAGTGGCCTTCGAAAGAGCTACACCAGAGGAACTGAGAGACAAAGAACCATGTTTGGCTATAGCAGAGTCACCCATGAGCAGCTAGGCAGTGAGGGAGCTGACCTTACACCTGAAGACTCCAGAGAAATTTTCTTTTTCATGCAGATGGAGGAAAGAAGACACCAATAAATGCTCTATGGTTTAGCCAAAAAGGAAGGCTGATAGACAGTCAGTGGAGTCTATGTGGGTTGGTAAACTTACTGATGGAAAAGCAATGATTTAGAAGTAAAAAAAGCAAATGGCAGTCCAAAGCACAGTGTTCTTCTCCTAACACATTAATTTTACATGAATATGTAGAAAATAATAAAAAAATTACACATTTTGTCAACAAGCATTCACAGGATAACAATCCTCTTTCAAGTAATGTTAGTTCATATAAATCAATAAAATTGATAACATTAAGGAAAAAAAACATAAAAATCAAAATGTAGAAGGTTTTCCCCAGCAGGGTACTTATCTGTCCAGCTTTGAAGTATCACTAGTTAACTGTCACTTCCATGAAACCCACAGAGGGAGACTTCAGCAAGAAGATAGATCTGAAGCTTTTGGCATCAAAACCCTTGCTTTTATACAGCTCTCCTCAAGCCGCACAAAGATTAGGATGAATAGAAGGTGCCCCGAATCTTTAAAAGCTGACTGATGATCATATCCTTGACAGCGTATAAACCAAGTATGTTAGGCTATTACAACAGTGATCTAGTGATGAACATCTGTTTTTTATTTTATTTAAAATTTGTTCACCAGGTTAGAGCACTGATCACAAGTGACCAATTTCAGTTTCACCCTAAGAATATAAAGAAAATTAGAATTACATTTATAGAAAGACATCAAGAATATAATTAAAAAAAAAAAAAAAAAAAAAATATATATATATATATATATATATATATATATATATATATATATATATACACACACACACACATATATATATATATATATATATATATGTAAAATACCATCATTAGCTAATAAAAATTTAAACAGTAACTACAACTGTAATATACATTTGTTACAAAATTCAAGAAAAATTGTAGAAAATGAGGTGCCTGTATGACAATTTCAGGTGTGTGTTATCTAAATGGGAATGATAGGATAGTTGAGTAGAATAAAGGATGTTAGACAGAGGTTGTGAGATGGTGGAAGGATAACTTATATAAGCAGAAAAAATGTGAGTGAGAAATGAAGACTGTACAGTAGAACCTGCCATATGAGGGACTGTAACGTTTTACTAGTAAGATATAGAATGATGTAGCTCAGGTTGGGTGATATGGCTCCATGAGAGGGAATGACATTTGACTGATTAAAGGAGGTGGGCCTCTAGCTGAGTCCTAAATTTTGTGTAAGATGACATGTTTTTTATTTGTGTCTGTTGGGGGATCCCTTCCCAAAGTTGTGGGCCTATTGTAGAGTAGCAGTATTCTATACAATGGAGTTTAGTTTTCTGGTATGGCAGAGTGAGGGCAGGGTGGCTGTGGTTTCTGAGGCTATAACAGAAAGGTTTTGCAATTAGATTGGCTGCTAAGGGACAGAAGATTTGTTTGATTAGGAATTTGAATATGTGGGATCCTAGAAGAAGGTCAGCCCTGTCTAGAAAAAATTAGTCATTTTGCTTTTTTCAGTGTTTTACAGTAGTGTTCGTTTTAGAGGACTGGCTAATAAATCTACACATTTTATTGGCTGTTGTTTGAAGGCTTGTGGTATTTGTTTATGATGCTGAGGCTATTAGGGAGAGGCAGTATTTAAGTTGGGAGAGAAGAATACATTTGACTATGACTGTTCTGGATATTTTAGTAAGAAAGGGGGCAATCATATTTGCCTAAAATAAGATAAACTTACATAGGGACCATTAAAGCTAACACTAAGTGTACACTTAGCATACACCATTCTAAGCAAACAGACAACACTAGCATAACCCATACCTTCTTCCTAATTTTAGTTTTTTCTACTGATTTTCTTGCAGCCTTAAATATCGAGGGGGATACATAAAGGTTACCACAAAACGTAGACTACATGTACACAGTGTAATCTTTCTGAGTGACTAGAAAGCCCATAAAATGTGGTAGGGCTGTTCTTGAATACAGATCGTGTACACTTAGTGTATGCGTTAATGAATCTGACCCTTAATCTTTTCCTTGTGTAGTCAAGATACTGCACTGTCAAGTAAAATGTAAGGAAAACAGAAACAGTCATTGGTCAGATAGCTGCCATATAACATTAAATTTGCAGCCCCTTCACTTCCACAGTTTAAATGTTTTAATTCACCTTTTCTTGAATGAACATGGGGTGCATCCACCTCTGCTACAAGCAAGCTGTTGAATAATTAAGCACTACATCATGGTAGGAGTCTGGCTTATGGTGGGGTTTACTCATAGGTTCCTAGGTTCATAGGTAGGTACCAGGCTGTCTGCCCGAAGGCATTTATAAGCCTAGCCAGAATGTGTTGGCTTTTGCCACCCCCTTATATTAGTTCCATGTGCTTCTGTCCAGCAGAGCCATTGAAGTGATCCCTGGGGTAAATTTTCTGTTTCCCATCCACTCGTCAAGGTTTCTCTTGAAGAGGGTTAGCGAGGACCTCTGCCTAATGTAGATTGGAATCTTGTCCTAGAGCATGGGAAGTCTCTGGGACAGGAATCTATCCCTCCAGCATGTCCTATTTATTGTTGTGGTGAGGTTTAGATCCCTGGAATGTGTGGCTCGAGGGGATATGGTTTTCTTTAGGTGGAGCATGTCCATCAATTCTGGGTCGGACATGGCCTTGTATGTCAAGCAGAAATCACCTCTGAGTAGGCGGTATGCAACCAAGTACAGCTGGAGTTTCTTCAGTTGAGCTGCATAGGGCATCTGCTTGAGGCCAGTGATCCTCTTGGTGAAGTACTTCTGTGGTCTTTCCAGTTGTTGCAGGTGTCTTGTAAGGTACATCCCAAATGGGGCATTGTACTCTATGATGGGTCTGATGAGCGATGTGTAGAGGGGCACAATGACCTCTTTTGATCTGGATGCAAACCCTTTTGTGATTAGGTGGGCCACATAGAAGGATTTTCTAACCACTTTGGCAATGTGATTATCAAAGGAGAGGTTACTATGTACTTGGATCCCCAGATCCCTAATTACGTCTTTAGGGGGTTACCACCTATGTGGTAGTTTGTGGGTACTTTGTTTTTTCCAAAGGGGATGACTATGCACTTTTTGGCATTTAGCTTGAGGCCATGGTTTTGACACCAGGTATCTGTCTCAGTGAGACCCTTTTGGAGGATGTCTGTGTCAGCCGGAGAGTCAATTATAGCCCCTAGTTTGCAGTCATCTGTGAACTTGACAGCCATAGTCCTCCTGTGCTTGCCTGTACCTCTGAGAAGTATATGCTGAACAAGAGGGGTTCTAGGACTGAGCCCTGGGGAACACCACTTGTAAACGGTTTAGAGTCAGACCTAGCTCCTGTAACTCTTACCATGTGGGTTCTGTCCGTAAGCCAGTTGGCAACCCATCTCGTGACATAGGGGTTTATTTTCAGGCTGGTGAGCTTGTCTATAATACCTGAGTGGGGAATGGTGTCGAAGGCCTTTGCGAGGTCTAGATAGGTTGTGTGGACCACCTTTCCCTCATCTATAGCCTTGGTAACTGTCTCAAAGAAGTCCACCATGTTTAGGAGGCATGATCTGCCCTTAACAAAGCTGAACTGGGTAGGGTCCAGTGTTTGGAGGTTCCCAATGTCTCTGTTAATGAGATCCATGATGATGCACTCCATAGCTTTGCAGGCCAAGCTAGTCAGGCTTATAGGGCGATAGTTCCTGGGGTCCATTGTGGCTCCACCTTTGTGGAGCGGAATAACTATTGCTGTGCACCACTCTGTGGGCACGTAGCCTGTGGAGAGGCTGAGTTTAAACAGTGTGTTTAGGTGAGGAGTTAGTTCATCTTTACGCTTATGTAGGATGCAGCCTGGGACACCGTCCAGTCCCATTGATGCTGTGTTTTTGGCTTTGGAGAGGGCTGTTTTAACCTGAGTGTCTGTGATTTTAAGGGCACTGCATTCTTCTGGAATAGTTATGGGCCCTTTTGAGGGTGAGAGGTGGGGGTGAAGTTTGCACTGAATCTGTTTGCCAGGATGTTGGCTATATCGGTCAGTTCAGTGTATTTTGTGCCATTCTGCACTAACTCCGAGCATATCTGAGAATTGCCACTTAGATTCTTAATATAGTTAAAGAATGTCTTGTGGTTATCTTTGGAAACCATGGAAATTTTTCTTTCGAAGCTAGTCTTGGATGATTTTATGAGGGAACATAGTTTCTTGCTGATACTGATCAGGGATGTCTTCCCTTCTTGGGATTTTACTCTTTTCTGTACTAGTTTCCTCCTTCTATTGTATAGCTTGTTTATGGCAGGGGTCCACCAGACTGATTTCATTTTCTTGGAGGAGTGAGTCTTGGTTTTGTTTGGGATAGCACGATCCATGCATTCTTGTAGGTGCGCATAGAATGCAATAGTAAAGGATTTTGCAGCTTGAACAGCGTTATCCATTAGCATGGGGGCTTTGAAACTTCCCATCTCAGTGTTAAGTAATGTGAAGTTTGCTTTTGAAAAGTTTTTCACGGTGGTTTCATTGACCGGGGTGGTGGCGGAATGTGGATATCCAGAGTGATTAGTTTATGATCAGATCTAACCAGCAAGGGGTTGACCTCCAGTGTGGAACACCGGTCGCCCATGTTGGTGATGACCAGGTCCAATATGTTGTCACCTCTGGTGGGGGTGTTGACCAGTTGATCCAGGGCATTTGAGTTTATAAATTCTAGGAAATGTTGGGCAAGGGAGTTTGTACTTGAGTAGTTCTCCCAGTTAATGTTTGGGTAATTGAAATAACCCAATATCAGGGTGTTTGGTAGGACCTTTATGTTTCCCAGTGTTTCCAGGAATGTGGAGTGGGGGTCCTGGGACTTGATGGGTGATCTGTAGCAAGCTATAATTTGAATAGCAGTTTTCCCATTGTTAGTTGCATATGGATGATCTCTGAAGCATAGTGCTGTGCCACTAACCTGGTGGTGTGGATATCCTTGATGAATATGGATACTCCCCCGCCTTTTGTATTTCGGTCCGGGTTTTGTGGCCGAAATGTATGGTATGAGTTGTAGCCTGGTAGTGCTGGGGTGCTCTCTGGAGCCTTAAACCAGGTTCCTGTTACTGCACATATATGGATTTTCTCCATACTGAGGAGTGCCTCAAGTGCGTGCATTCTGAGGTTTAGACTTCTGGCACTGAGTAGCATTACCCCAGTTTTTTGTTACTTCTGCTATTTACGGTGGTGGGTTTGTCTTTTGGGCCTTACCTAAAAAAGGCACTATGGGAGTGGCAAGAGCCTTGGCAAGTATTTGAAAGCCTAAGGGTGACAGGTGCAAGCCATCTCTAGGGAAGCAACGTGGCTTGTCGAGCATGTCATCCCAGGCTGACAGACACTGGATCCCCTTTGAATGACACCAGAAGCTTAGCCAATTGTTGAAATTGATAATTTTTTCTCTATACCATGGTATCATTCTTGATGAGGGCAGGATGCTACTCAGGGTCAGGGTCATACCGGCCTGGGCTACGTGATCAGAGAGCTCCTCCATGTCTCTTTTCATGTAGCCCAGGGAGGTACGGCTCAGGTCATTCACACCAACATGGACAATGACAGAGTCATATTTGTACTTGTTCTGGAGTGACCTGAGTGTTTGTGTTATATTGCGGATCCTGGCACCCAGCAGGCAGCTAGTGAGTGGGACGTCAGTATGCCTGACTATAGAGTCACCTATTACTAGTGTGTTGGGTATGTTATTTTGCCTTTACGGCTGTGATTGCATGGCACACTGGTTTTGTGAGGTATATGTTTCATTGTTTGTGTTGGGGGTGGAGGTTGCTTGGATGTCTAATTTGGAGGTCTCTGTTGCTTCTGCAAATTTTTATTTAGAGCCTCCGAGTATGTTTTTGTGTATTTATGTGTGTTTTTTGCCGGTGCCGGTTTCATAGGTCTATGTGAGACTGGGTGTGTGATGCAAGTAATTCCCTTCTCCTCTTGACTGCCTGGTCCAGTCTTGGGTTGAGAGAGCTTAGCCACCAGTTTGGCTGTATAATTACATCTCTCGCATGTATTAGTGTTTGGTGGAAGGAGGAGAGGGTTGTCTGTGTACATGGGGCAATTGTAACATTGCCTCAAAATGCCCAGATTCACCAGTTGAACCACAGAGTACACCTGAAAATGCCCTTTGGACATGCCTGGATAGGTTCAGTGAACTGTTTTACTGATTGGCTGGTAAGGTCGAATAGAGAGCCTTAGCCTTCTCTACAGTATAGGGAGTCTAGTGCTAAGGTTTATTAGTTCTTGCTATGAGTTTTGAGCAAGTGCCGGGATGAGAACTGAATGGTTTGAGTGCTTAAGTTGAAAGTTTGCCTAGTTCCAAGGAAAAAATTGAAGAGTAGACTTTGTGGAGCCAGGAATAGTTATACCCTAGCTAACCAGCACTGCCCGGCATGCAAAACCGCGTAAATGCGGGTTTTATAGCAAGGAAATGAAAGAGATAGAAATTAGGCCAAAATGGCCAATAAACTATTAATTTCTGGGCTGAAACCACTCCTCCAGGGACAGATAGGCTGCTCAAAGCTCCCTCTCTCACAGTGAACAGAGAAACTTCCTTCTATCCAAGTAAGGTATGAGCAAACACAGAAACTTGTAACACAGCTCTGAATTGAGCACTAACCTGAAAACCGATTATACTAGCTTAGAAAGGCGGTAAAACAAGTATACTTTTTGTTTTTTTCAGAAAATAAAGCAGATACAATCAAAAAAACACTTTAAATGCACAGAAATGGCTATCACACTTGAGTGTGTAGCCTACAACAGTTACACAGGTAATTTAAAGACAAAAACGACTTTGTTAAAGTGCAAGCAGTAACATAAGTACAATATGCAGCTGAAACAAGCTTTTTAAATCACAGAAACTCTAGAAAATCTGCATTTTAGGCGGAATTAGCTAGAGGCAGCAAGAAAATGTAGAAAAATTATACTTAATCACGCCAAAGTCTCTCTTTTGTCTCTCTGCTGCTGTAAAGCTCGGCAGGGCACCAGGCAGGAGCTTGCTAAGCTGTATACTAGTGCAAAAATCTTACAAATGTGGGTTTTATAGCAGGGAAATGAAAGAGATAGAAATTAGCCTAAAATGGTCAATGTTTGTTTGTCTTTCGGTTTTTCCCAGTTAGGGGTCGCCACAGCGGAACTCCGGTCTGCTAATGATTGGCAGTTGATTTTTACGTACCGGCTTGCCAGGCCTGATGCACAACCTTCAACGAAGGTATGCCCATTCACGCATGTCTCCACGCAGAAGACGCTTTAGCTGAGAATCGAAACGGACAGCGTCTGACAGTGAGGCGATAGAAAGGTGGTAAAACAAGTATATTTTTTGTTTTTTTCAGAAAATAAAGCAGATACAATAAAAAAAACACTTTAAATGCACAGAAATGGCTATCACACTTGAGTGTGTAGCCTACAACAGTTAAACAGGTAATGTAAAGACAAAAACGACTTTGTTAAAGTGCAAGCAGTAACATAAGTACAATATGCAGCTGAAACAAGCTTTTTAAATTACAGAAACTCTAGAAAATCTGCATTTTAGGCAGAATTAGCTAAAGGCAGCAAGAAAATGCAGAACATTGATACTTTATCATGCCAAAGTCTCTCTTTTGTCTCTCTGCGGCTGTAAAACTTTGCAGGGCATCAGGCAGGAGCTTGCTGAGCTGTATACTAGTGCAAAAACCTCACAAATGTGGGTTTTATAGCAGGGAAATGAAAGAGATAGAAATTAGCCCAAAATGGTCAATAAACTACTAATTTCTGGACTGAAAGCATTCCTCCAGGGACAGATAGGCTGCTCAAAGCTCCCTCTCTCACAGTGAGCAGAGAAACTTCCTTCTATCCAAGTAAGGTATGGGCAAACACAGACACTTGTAACACAGCCCTGAATTCAGCACTAACCTGAAAACTGGACTACACTAGCTTAGAAAGACAGTGAAACTTGGTTATCTGGTCCATGCAAGCACCGATATACCTGACTACTACCCTCCTGGAAGTACAGAATTTCTCCAACTGAGCTCATACCCTTCAGCTCCCTGAGATAACTACTCAGTAAGACAGTGAAACTTGGTTATCTGGTCCATGCAAGCACCGATATACCTGACTACTACCCTCCTGGAAGTACAGAATTTCTCCAACTGAGCTCATACCCTTCAGCTCCCTGAGATAACTACTCAGTAAGACAGTGAAACTTGGTTATCTGGTCCATGCAAGCACCGATATACCTGACTACTACCCTCCTGGAAGTACAGAATTTCTCCAACTGAGCTCATACCCTTCAGCTCCCTGAGATAACTACTCAGTAAGACAGTGAAAGTATGTCCTGTTTTGTATGTCTGTACTTACTAAAATAGACTCTCAAAGGTTAGTTTAGCATCCCTCCAAAACAACCAGCAGTCAATAACCCCCTTTTCCCTTTTCCCTTTTCTTCAACTAGTGTTGAATCTCAACTTATATCTTCTCACCTACTCCTATTCCTTTCTTTCCTTTAACATTATTACTTGTTCCCTTTGTTTCTTTTTAGCCCCTTGCTCAGGAACCAGTCATTGCAATTAAATAACTGGCCAAAAGGTGGTGCTTCCACACCTCTCTATTGCCTCCTCTTAGACTTTCTTCTAACCTCCCTTATACCTCACTTACTAGTCTTTTAAACAGAGTCTCTTTCCTGACCTGCTCCTTCTTACCCTCTCCTCCTCACCTTTCCTATACCACACTCAAGTTTACTAACATATTATAACTCTACACATTAGCTGAATTTAACAACTAAATTTGCAATCCATCTCTTACCTACCTGCTCCTTCTTCCACTCCACAG
Source organism: Protopterus annectens (assembly GCF_019279795.1). Taxonomy (NCBI): domain Eukaryota; kingdom Metazoa; phylum Chordata; order Ceratodontiformes; family Protopteridae; genus Protopterus; species Protopterus annectens. The sequence goes on from NC_056733.1 coordinate 680,140,715, forward strand.
ATTGTTTTCCTTAGCAATATACTCTCTTGTGTCTTCCCGCTCCGTTAAGCCTCGGGCTCACTCCGGTGCCCTACCCTGCCCCCAATTCCCACCCGCCCCCAGTACCTCTTAACTTATACCCTCAAACCCCACCCCCTTTTTACCAACAACCAATCATAGAATCTACAACAGCCACACCCTATATTTATTCCTCTACTCCCCTCAAGTATAAATCTCCTCCCACTACTATCTGTATTATCCTACATAAAGTCAACACCTACTTCTCTCCTTCTCCTCTAATATCTACTACACACTACTAACATGCCTAACCAATACCAATGGTTACTAGTATTCGCACCCCTGACAACTCTTACCACTACCTACCTCTTAACCTCCTATGAAAAACCCCTCTTCTCTACTCTTACTATCCCTTCCCAACAAACTCTAACAACTTCTCCACCTTCATCAATAAGCTTTTTTAATGCCATCTACAAGCCCAGGTACTTTCAAGCCAAATATCACTGCCTAACTCACATCAGATACTCAATTCTAAATATTAGAAAATTATGCAACCATCATTGTAAACCTCTCCAGTATTACAACTTTATACTAATCCACTCCTTAACACATGGTGACATTCACCCCAACCCAGGCCCAAACCATCACCCAGCCCCCACCAACTGCAACAAACCTAATATAATCCCTTTACCTCCAAACAAACCCTCCAAATCACTCTCTATAGCCCATCTAAACATACGTAGTATACGCAACAAAATTCCACAAATTCATGCTCTTCTAGATGTCCAGCAATTTGACATCCTCTGCCTAACCGAAACATGGCTCAAACCCACAATAAAAGATACTGAAATTATTCCCCCAGGCTATTCTATCTTTAGACAAGACCGCAAAAATAAAAAAGGTGGAGGTGTAGCAATTCTCTACAAAACAGGACTACAAATCAACAAAATAAATCATAAACTACCCTTAGACAACAACTTAGAAATAATTATTACTAAACTCCAACTTAACTCACACAAATCAGTTAACATAATCTGCACCTATTTCCCCCCAGGTAAAAATCAACCACTATTAGAAGACTTATTAAACTGGCTCTCCTCAAATCTCCCTCAGGAAACAATACTACTAGGAGACTTTAATATTGACTGGTACTTATGTAACAACACCAATCCATCCACCCTGATTAACCTGTATGGCTTCTCACAAGCTATAAACTCTCCAACTAGAACAAATAAACTTAATAATAAAGAAACCATCCTGGATTGGATCCTAACAAACTGTCCATCACAAAACTATACAACAGGAACCCTCCCGGATGACCTTAGTGACCACTCTCTAATATACATTATTAGACATAAAACAAGTTTAAGTATCCCCACTCCAGTCAGAACGGCCCGTAGCAAAAACATTTTAACAACGAATTGTTCCTAACCGAACTTAAACAATGCAATTGGTCTCCCCTTAAAGCACTCCCTATTAATGAAGCAGTTAATTACTTCAATAACTCTTTTCTAGCAATCCTAGACCATCATGCCCCAATGCGTTCCATAAGAATGAAAAACAAACCAGCACCTTGGCTCTCTAAATCAACTAAGAAACTAATCCATAATAGAAATAAATCTTGGGCCAAATGGCGTACCACAAAAGACACTATCGATCACCAAACTTTTTAGACAACAAAGAAACTCAACAAAAAGCCATCCTACAAGATAAAAGAACTTTTATATCCAACTCCAGCAATCTTCCCTTCAACAACCAAAAAAATTCTGGTCTACTATTAACACACTACTTTCCCCAGGCAAAGTTACCACGCCTTATCCACTTGACTCCAAACCGGATTGTCCGACACAAACAGCAAATGCCTTTAATACTTTCTTTACTACTACTATATTAAATCTAGCAAATCAACTAAACCCTGATACCTCCAACTTGCCAAGCCCAAGCTCCACCCCCCCCCTTTTCACCTTGAACCTATACCCACCTCCTATATCTCCTCCTTACTTCAAAAATTAAAACCTACTACCCCCTCAGCTGATAAATTACCAGCAGAATACCTCCAAATAGGAGCCAAATCGATTGCCTTCCCAATCTCTATATTGATCAATAGAACTATAAAAGAAGGCACCATTCCATCTATTTGGAAAATCTCACACATCATCCCACTTCACAAAGGTGGTGACTCTACTGAGTTCTCCAACTATCGCCCTATAGCTCTACTCTCCACTTGCTAAAATTATGGAGAAATGTATCCACAAACAATTAATAACTCACCTACTTCAGTATAATCTCCTTGCTAACTGCCAACATGGATTCCGGCCATTTCACAGTACTACCACTGCCTTGCTATCTTTTACTAACTCTATCAACAATAATCGTAATAGCAATATTCTTTCCTCAGCATTCTTTGTAGACCTATCTAAAGCGTTCGACATGGTTAATCATGAACTTCTCCTCCACCAACTTAAGTCCCTCTCACTGGACAATCTTGCTATGAACTGGTTTACATCATACCTAGAAAACCACAAACAAGCAGTTCTCTGGCAAAACCATCTTTCTGATCTCCTTCCCACCTCCCTAGGTGTTCCTCAAGGCTCTATTTTAGGTCCACTCTTGTTTTCTATTTTCATAAATGACCTTCATCTCTACTCCACTCTCCACCTGTATTCAATATGCTGATGACTCCACTATCATCTGTTCTGCCTCATCCCAAACTGAACTTCATTCTATCACACAAAAAGCCTTTACCACCATAGAAGAATGGTTCTCCAAACACTGTCTTCTCCTCAACCCCAAAAAAACCAAACTCTTGCTCTTTAAACCCTCTCATTTGTCTCCCCCACTTCATTTTACACTTACATCAAACAACAATACTGTTATCTCTCCTGACCCTACCACCAAACTTCTAGGAATCACACTTGACAATCAATTAAAGTTTGACACTCACATAAACATTACAATAAAATTGACGAACAAAAAACTTGGATCCCTTTATAGAATAAAACCCTTCTTGACACCAGTTGCCAGAACTACAATAGCTAGAACCCACTTAATTTCTACCCTATTATACGCTTCCTCAATATTCAACAATCTTTCTACAAATAATCTTAATAAACTAACTAGAGCATATAACAACATCGCCAGATTTGCTACAAATACACCTTACAGGACTCATCACTGTCTGAACCTAAAACAACTAGACTGGCTTGAATTACCTCACCTATTACATTTTAACCAACTTATAATCGCCCATAAAGCCCTATACCAACCAAATAATATCCCTATTCTCTCTTCCCTCATAAAACCATATAACAACTTGAGAAATCTACGCTCCGCTAACAAAATGTTGATTCATACTTCCTTATCTAACAACTCAGCAGGTGACTCCATATTCTCTAACTCAGTTGGTAAAATATGGAATCAACTACCACAAGACCTTACAACCCTAACCTCTCTCCCACTATTTAAAACTAACCTAAAACTTTTCTTCTCCAACCACTGGTTATGTACTTGTACTAACCCTGACTAGCTGTTATTCTCTAATCTATCTGCTACCCACATAACCTATTTTTTTCCTTTTCTACTTTAAATCTTTAAGTACCCAATCTATACTCAAATCTTCACTCTTAATTTCTATCTCAGTCACTACGTAGTACTACTTACCAAGCACAAAACCTACCAGATACTGTACTTATATTTCTCTTTGTATACTATGTTAAACTGAAGATGTATTACTCTATATTAATGCCATCTCCTAATCATTAGCATCATATGTTTATATATTTTTAGTGTATTTCTGTTTTTAGATGTATTTTGTGTGTTACTTTTAGTATAGTTTTTAGTATGTTTTAGTTTTGGAGCTTTTCTCCCCGGGCCTCCACTGAAAATGGACATGTATCCAGTTGGACTAGCCCGGTCAACAAATGTAAAATAAAAATAAATAAAAATAAAATAAAATTTTTTTTTGTTTTTTTGTTTTTTTCAGAAAATAAAGCAGATACAATAAAAAAAACTTTAAATGCACATAAATGGCTATCACACTTGAGTGTGTATCCTACAACAGTTAAACGGGTAATTTAAACACAAAAACAGCTTTGTTAAAGTGCAGGCAGTAAAATAAGTACATAATGGCAGCATTTGTTTCTGAAGGCAAAGTAGAAGGGATCGTATGCTTTTGTCAGGCTACAGTAAATGCCACCATAACCCACATCTTTATGCCATGGATTATTAAAATTAAGTTGCAGTATATATGGTGTATATTTTTGCTTTTTTTTAATACTATCAAACTGCCAATAAAGGACACTTAGAGGGAGCTGCCATCTACCAACTGCATGTCCAAGCTATTGTTTATCTAAGATTCATAAATTGTTGGAAAAAAGTAATCCCAGTGGTCAACAAACAGGAAAAACTAGCAGGAACACTTGCTGTGTTCCTGCTAGTTTTTCCTATTCATAAATTGTTAGTAGGCTAATGACCCAGGGGTGCTTTCTAAGCCTTGCCAAGTTTTTCCAGAAGAATAATGATATGTTGTATCCAAATAAGACATTGAGAGCCCAGGCATTTATAATCTACTTCTGTCCATAAGGGGTATGGGTGCCAGGCCCAGTGTAAATTTCCTATTTCCCATCCACTGGTCTAGGTTGCGCTTAAACTGGGTAATAGATCAACTCAGCTTCAGATGGATGTGAAGCCTGTTCCATAGGAGACGCAGTCTCAGACCCATATCTGTGTCTCGAGCATGTTCTGTTTAAGTCACAGATAAAATTCAGGTCCGTAAACTTTGCATTTCTGGTACTCTTTGACATTACAAACATGTGGGAGATTCATAAGTGTGCAGTTTGTGGATGATTTGTAACCCAGGCATAGATCACACCTCAGCAATCTATAGTAGATTGAGTAGAGGGAAAGAGCTTTAAGGTGCTCTGCATAAGGCAGGTTTGTTATGCCGTGTATTCATTTTGTAAAGAACCTGTCAGGTTACTGTAGTTGTTGCATATGCCTGGTCAGGTACATACCAAAGGGAGCATTGTACTGTATGGTTGGTCTGTTAAGGGCAGAGTACAGTGGGATAATGACCTCTTTGGATCTAGATGCCATGCCCTTACTTTCAAGTTAAGCAGCATAAAAGGATTTCCTCACCAACGTGCATACTTCCACAGTTCTCCCATACGTCATACTCCCCAAACAAGATTACAATGTAGCTGTCTTGTCTGGCAGTTAGCACAGAGGATTATGGCTACAAACTGTTGATGAGTTGCTTCCTGTAGTGGAGGGTTTGATTCTCTCAGCCTCCATTTGCAAACTCTATGACTCTGAGCAGGTCACTCAAACAGGCAGTGTTCTCAGGCTGAGCGTGAAAAAGCTCCATGTGGATCAATGTTCTATCCTGGTTAACAAATACAAATATCAGTAAAATATAAAACAATAACAATATTACTGCTTTTCCATCTTAGACCATAAACTGTGTGAGGCATTCGCCTGCAGTCCAGCTTTAACCTCCTACCTGGGCCTTTACTTCACCTTTAAAACTCATCTCTGCAAAGACAGCTGCTGCAAATGCTTCATATCAAATCGCATTATTTAGCATGCAGATCCTTCTTCAAGGATGATTCTTAACCATAGAGTGTACAAACCATTGATAGCATTATCTCATGCATATTGCCTCATGCTAATAAAAACTGAAAAGTCTACTGTAAATGTTATAAATAATGTTCATTGGTTTGTACTAGGATATCGACCCTAGGGCCTATACAAGCCTAGCCATAACAATTCCCTGGCTATTTCTTCCCACACTATTTACTTCCTGGGCCCCTGTCTAGCAGGGCGACTGACGTGATCCCTGGGGTGAATTTCCTTTCTCCCATCCAATTATCAAGGTTCCTTTTGAAGAGGGCCAAAGAGGCGCTCTGCTTGACATGTATGGGCAGTCTATTCCAGAGTCTGGGGACTCTCTGGGTAAGGAACCTATCCCTCCAGCATGTTTTGTTTATTGTGATGATAAGGTTTAGATCCATGGAGTGTGTGGTTCTGAGGGATTGGGATTTCTTTAAGTGTAGCATGTCCAACAGCTCTGGGTTTGACATAGCCTTGTATGTTAAGCAGAGATTGCCTCTGAGTAGACGATATGCGACAGAGTATAGCTGGAGTTTTTTAAGGTGGTCAGCATAGGGCATCTGCTTTAGGCCTGTGATTCTTTTAGTGAGGTATTTCTGTGAGGCATATAGTTATATCATACATACCCATCTCTGTGAACTATAATAACATTTATTCCCTGTACTGCTCACATATACCCAGAATATTGAAGTTTCTTAGGTAATACCGCTACCATATTATATATAAATATTATGATGCAATATATTTTAACTGTATGTCATGATATACAGTGTAATGCTGCATTTATAATGTCTGTTCTTTGCATTTTCCTCCATTCCATGGCAACTGTAACAACTTGTGTATTCAGTCTTTGTACTCTTTCGGTGGCTGAATCTGATAATGGTCCAAAGTGATCAATGTTCTACCTCTGTAGAGAAATTAAAAATACAATTATGTTGTAAAACAAACTGAGATCCAATTATGCTGACATGAAGGAGAATTCAGAGATTTAATTGTGCATTAGATTAATAGTTTCAGCTTTCCTGGTGTATAAGCTGCAATATAGTCAAGACAGCCAAATCTCTACTTTTTTGTTTTTTTTGTTATCATTCACCTAATACTAGAATACTCTAGTCTTCTGAAGTAGGGGTATGGCATTGTCCTACAGTGGCAATTAGTGACGTGAAAAGCCAAAGGTGGGAGCTCTGGGAATAGGGAAGAGTTTGTCTACAGCACTATCACTTTCTTGTGGTGAAAACCAGGTGGGAATACTGCAAGGTGAGGTGATATTCTTTGGGTTAAGTTGGGAATGGGCAGATCACATGAGGTGCATGCATGGAAAGATGGGTGTGTATGATATAACTATACGCCTGGCCCTCAACAGGATTTGTGGATCTAGGGCTCAACGCGTAAAAGATATATAATAGTACTAATGACACTGCATGCAGTGTGGCACTTAGTGCAGATGATTAAAGCTATGAACTGTTAACAAGCTACTTCCTGTAGTCCAGAGTTTGATTCCCTCAGCCTCTATTTGCCTACTGCCTGACTCTGAGTAAGTCTCTTCACTAGGCAATGCTCTGGGGAAATTGGGCTAAGGTCCTTAGTGGTCTTCTTGACCTTGTGCCTAGTAACTACCTATGAACCAGAAGGCTGTCATCTCTTCTCCATCCCTAATGAAGTTGCTTCACAAACAAATTCATTTAGCCAGTAAGGGTGTAACTGGATGGATCCCCAGTCTATGGTAATTAAACCGTGCAGAGAAAGATGGGTTTTTAATGAGGACTGCTGGTCAACACTAGATTATGCTTATGCTAGATGGGATTAAAATAAAATTACATCTGGAATGAATTAAAGTCACAGATCTTTAGCAGATGACAGGCAAGCTGCTCTTGTTCAGATTTCCAGAATACAGATATTGCAAGATAACATCTCTCTGGGACTTTCCTTAGGCAGTCAAAAGTTGAGATTTGGTATAATCACCATAAACCATGGTAAATGATACAATGTTGTAACTGTTGTCATTGTCAAGGATAATTAAATGGATTTCTAAGTTTCTCCAGGCAAAAGAACTGGGATCCAAGGAAATTTTTCCAGGATCAGACTCATACGTTCCTTAGTCAGGCAGGAGTTTTAATTTGCAGAATGTCGGATTTCATAGAAGAACTGGTTATGTAAAGCGATAACATACAGATGTCTTCAAATATGCAATGGAAAATAACACGTTTCAGTTTGCCCACAAGCAAGTGAGAAGCAAGGATATATGCAAAACACTTTTGTCATGGTAGAAGCATGTGGCCTGGGAGGTATCACCGGTTCAGGTAATTTATCATCTTAGACAAGCAGCCTGTAAATGGTTGGCTTACCACAGCCTGCAATATACAACTCTTCTCCTTGAAAGTGTAAACATTTTAGTGAATGCATCTCACCCTAGACTTAGAACCATGAGAAAATCCCTGAAAATGCAAGTCAGAAGTTTAATTTCAGAGGAATTAGACTTACAAATGAAGGAACTTAAGACACAAAATAATTTCTTTGTCCTGAAATATCTTTGGCAGGCTCTGCCTGTAAGGGAAATGGAATGGGTTTTTCAAAGAAGCAGCAGGAGGTAACACTACGACAGTAGTTCAGTTTGGGTTTGTTAGGCACACAGAAAGCTAACGGCAAGGTGTTTTTAGGCCTCTGAGAAACATAAAATAAAATGGAAAATCAGACTTAATGGAGATACCACAGTCATTTTTCTTTTAGCAATATATTCCTCTTAACTGTAGCTGTGGGATCATGGGAACAGAAAAACAAACTCAAAGATTGTCATAGCTGCAGCCCAGGCAAAGGCACATCCTCCAGTGCAAGCTAATATTTTCTAACATTGTAAATATATCTAAGAAATACTCCTTTTTTGATAAATTAACCCACTTACTTATATTAAGCTGTTTACAGAGGGGAAAGTGGTGTGCATAAGGATAAAGAAATTGTCTACCATAAATACAATTACCGTAGGTAAATATTTAATCATGCATTTGGTAATTTCCTTTTTGCAGCTCAAGACAAATGTCTTGCAACTCCTACTTAAGTAAGCATGAAAACTATCAGTTTGGAAATCAACTTTTGAGTGCCACAGTCCCAAAAAGAGACAACTGTCGTACAGAGCACGTCCAAAGACCAATGCTTCACAATGATGTGAGCTGTTTTTTAAGTAACACCCTACGGATTTCCTCAGTGGGTATGTGCCTGGCAGCAGCCATCAAGGCTGCTGTAACCTCTGTGGAATGTGCTTTAATGCCCGCGTGCACCTGTTCATCTGCTTGTTTGTAACAAAAGGAAATACTTTATACTGGATTATGAGCCAAAGTTCTTCTGGCTGTGAGCCTAACAGGCATACTAGACCCACATGTCTAAAACAGCTGAGATACGGATCGTCTCACCTCCTTAGCTCTTTCTACATTGTAGTGCAGGATGAGCTTCACATTTGAAAACTTAAGTTTACACTCCCTGATATAAGTGAATTATATGAAAAGAAATAATGATAGTGTAGTACACTGGTTCACATTTCACTTTAAAACAGAATTTCTTACTGGTTCTAAAAATTACCTTGTTTCTGTGAAAAGAAATATAATCCTTTTCCACTGAAAGGGCTTGCAATTCACTAACATGCCTGGTGGATCTGATAGCTACAAAAATAGAACTTTCCAAGACAAAAGTTTAGATCAGCATCATGCAGAGGCTCATATGGGACAAATATGACTGCAGCAGTAAAAGTGTTAAAATCTGAGGCAGGGAAGGGTGGCTCTTCTGGACAGAGTGTGGTATAAAACCCCTTTTAAAAAGTTGATTCTTTCCTTAGAAAATGAGGAGGTAAACAGTAATAGTGGCAGGAAAGTGAGCGACAGCACCTACCTAGAGGATTATGAGAAAACTAACCATTAGATATACTGAAAATAGGGCAAGAAAGTCATCGACTAGGGAAATGCCTACAGAAGTATCTTTACTTTTTACCATACAGAAAATCTTTTCCTCTTAACCACCTAAGTCATTCCTGTGGACATTTTTTCTTGCAAAAGAACTTCCTAGAAAACATATATTGATCCTTCCTCACAGCTCATAAACCAAACTGCAATACACATACTAAATCTGTGAATGGTAAGATCCTTTAGTCCTTTGGTTGTTGAGGTAAAAGGTATCTGAACGAAGGCAGAACACTATACTTCCTTTTCTTGAAGGCAATAGCAAGGGGTACCATAGTTACTGGGGGCACTTGGAATCAATAGGGGGGAAACCTTGGATTCTATAGCTTTGATGAACATTTAATAAACAAGGATTGAGGAAATAAATGCATACAGGAACCTCTTAATCACATTGAACGGGGCCTGTGTTATAATTTTCCCTTCAGAAATGGCTGACAACACATATAACAATGGTCAGGTAATTGTGATAAACCACAATACTAACCCTGAGAGTTTTGCTCAAGGTAATTCATCAGCTTATACAAGAAATGTGTAAATGACTAGTTTGCTATGACTTGCAACATAATAAAATCTATTCTTACTAAAAGTGCAAACATTTTAGTGCAAAGATTTGTTCAAGGTAATTCATTAGCTTAAACAAGTAGCTAGGGAAAAAATCTGTTCATTCATGATCTGCAGCATACAGCATAAACAACTGTGGATTGCCTGATACCAGTCATCATATAATTAGTCCAAAATGTGTAGTAGTAGCTAATGCAAGCTGATACTTCTGCTTCTCCAGTAAACTTCCAGCTAAAAAACTATTATATTAGTGGTATAACTGAATATAATTTAGGCACAACACTGTCATGCAGTAAAAAGCTGTCCCACAAAGCTAAACGCTGCACAGCATGTATGGAAGCTGCTCAGCATGGTTGAAAGTTGTTCAATATAGAAGGAAAAGTTCTTTAGTGTGTCAATCAAGAAACCACTGTTGAGGATGCTGCAAATCATTCTAAAGGTCTGCACACATGTATCAACTACAATTACTTTGGACATGCATCCCTATTTTCAGACTTGATTTGCTCCTTCATGTAATTTTCCCAATAACTATTTTGGAGGTATATTCCAGTTTTCAGCCTTGATTTATCCCTTGACACAATTTTTCAAATCCCTTCCTGTCACACATGATTTTGAAGTTGGCACTCGCAAAATCTACATACTGGCAGCACCAATAATTTACTTTCTGAGGTAGACATTTGTAATACCATTAAAGTCTATAGATTTTACACTGTGTCCCCAGTAATATGCTTATATTTTTATGTCATATTTGTCTCCATCAGTTATTAAACTTGTGTTTCTGAGTAGTATCCCGCAATCCTACTAGAAGTGGAAAGATGATATGCAATATGGAAATTTTATGCTGATCATGTCTTCCAGTTTTTGGCAGGGTATACCTACTTTTCAAAAGTCTTTGCACTTATGTTCAGTATTTACAGGTTGAGAGATATAATTATATGCAACACTTCTTCATTTCGTATTTCTTTAAATATGTGAGTTTATTGACATACAACAGAGTTAGCAGCAGACTGAGCAACTGAAATAAGCCACTCCCCTCCCTCAGTTATCAGAATCCCTGGCCATCCTTACCTTCCTGTCAGTGACAAGTGTCTGCAACCTCTTAAATGGAGCATGTGAGCAATTACATATGTTCATAGGTGTATGCTAGACTAATGACCACTGGGGCCTTTATAAGCCTAGCCAAGCATCTAGGTCCAGGGTAGTCATTGTACCACTATACTCAGCCCTCAGCAGACCCATCATTGAGTATAATACCCCTTCGGTATGGACCTGACCAGAAACATACATCAAATCGAACATCTGCAAAGGCTCCTTATGAAAAGAATGCAGGGTATAAACACAATGTCCTATGTGGATTGCCTCAAAGCCTTAGCTCTATACTCACTCTCCTACAGACTACTGAGAGGTGATCTACGCCTGGCATACAAGGCATCCCTGGACCCTGCTCTGATGAACCTTTTGCATATCCACAAAACAAACAGCATTAGAACTACTAGATCTAAATACCTAAATGTTGCTTGCAATATAAGTAGAGCATGGAGAGACATATATGTATCTCAGAGAATTTCCTTTATCTGGAACATCAATATGAAACAAAGTCCCCCCAAACCTATCAAATGTAACTTGGACGATTGGATGGGAAATCAAAAATTCACTTCAGTCTGGCACTCATATCACTGATGGACAGAAGCAGTCAGTAAATCATGTTGTAATCAAAAATCATCCCTATATAAATGTCTAGAACATATAACTTGTAGGACACATTTGGGTTGCACATCTAGGTTTATAAAGACCCTAGTGGTCGTTAGTCTAGTATATACCTATGAAAAAGAAGTTATGCACCTACCATAACATTCCATGTTTGTTGTGCTTCATCTCACCTTCCTTTTTGCTGGCTGGGTTTGGAGCAGATCTTCGTCTCTGACTCGGCTGATTTACTATAGCTCAAGAGCTTATACTGGCTCGAGGCTAGCCCCTATCCCAACATGCCTAGCAGTAGCTACCCAGATCTCATTTGTAACAGCCCACACTAGACAATCGTAGTAAAAGCAAATTTTACTAAGCTCTTACACATTTAAGGTTAGGAAAGAAAGAGGAAAAACAAGGCATGGTTAACTAACCTGATATGTCAACAGGAAACTCAGCCAGTGTAACCAATGAAGGAATTTCTCTCAATCCTCTAGGAAAGGGGAAGGAGGTGGGGATGCAAGAAGGAAGGCGAGATGAAGGACAACAAACATGGAATGTTATGGTAGGTACATAACTTCTTTATGTTATGTTGTCCCATCTCGCCTTTGTTCTTGCTGGTTGGGACCACATCCCCAGCACCTGGTTCTTGGGTGACTCATTGGAACAAACTCTTCAGGACAGTGGAACCAAAGGATGCCATATTCCAGGCGACCACATCCACTTTGTAATGAGTCATAAAGGTATGAGGCGTTGCCCATGATGCTGCTGCACAGATTGAATCTAAAGGCAATTTGGCTTGGAAGGCAACAGAGGTAGCTAAGGCCCTGGTTGAGTGTCCTCTGGCCCTCCCTGGATGCTGCTTTTTACGCAAATCATAAGAATAACTGATTGTGTCTGACAGCCCCTTCAATAAGGTCACTTTTGAAACTGGAGAACCTTGTTTATTGTCAGCAAAGGATACAAACAATTGATCTGATTTTCTAATGCCTTTGGTTCTGTGTAAATAAAAACGTAATTGTCTATGAACATCCAGTTGATGGAGTCTATACTCTGCCTTGTTGCCATAATTGGGGAAAAATACAGGAAGCTGAATGGACTAATTTAAATTATACTCTGAACATACCTTTTGCAAGAAGGAAGGGTTAGTTCTAAGAGAGACTCTATCTTTGTGAAAAATGAGATACGGCAGGTGAATAGATAAAGTGTGTAATTCAGAAACCTGTCTATCTGAGGTGATGGCAACCAAGAAAAAGGTTTTCCAAGATAGAAATTTCAGGGGGCAAGATGCTACTGGCTCAAAGGGTGGAAGAACCAGAGAGGATAAAACCAAGTTTAGGTCCCGGGGAGGGAGGTTCTCTTACCGGGGGCTGTAAAAGCATTATACCTCTTAAGAATGCTCTGCACAACTTACGGGACATGATGTTAGAGCCCAACTCTCCTACATGAAAATTGGAGATGGCAGCTAGTTGGACCCTATTAGCAGCTGCAGCTGCCCCTCGTTCGAAGGTTTTGGCCAGGAAATCAAGAATCTTGTGAAAGGGAGCAGTGAAGGGATCAATATCATTACTCTTCGCCCAATAAGAGAACCTCTTCCATTTGCTAGTGTAAAACTTCCTGGTGGTGGGCTTGTAAGAGGACATTAGGATGTGTTGGACTGCCGGAGAAATGTTGGGAAGCCTGGCTAAGACTGGAAATGGAGAAACCAAGCAGTCAGCTTGAGAGTTTAGAGGGAAGGATGGAGCCCACCTGACTGGTGCATCAGGAGGTCCGGGACTGGGTCCAGTATCCAAGGCTCCACTTGAAGATGATGGCGGAGAAATGGAAACCATATCTGATGAGGCCAGAAAGGAGCAATGAAGATGAGTTTGCAACCCAGTGACTTTGCTTTCTGAAGTACCTTTGGGATTAGAGGGAAAGGAGGAAACGCATATAGCAGTCCCGGATGCCAATCATAAACAAGTGCATCCCTGGGGTGACTGTCCAGATGAGGGGACTAGGGCAAAGTAGCTGCTGCATTTGTTGTTGAGGGGAGTGGCAAAAAGATTGCAGCATGGCTGGCCTCATTTGTGAAAATCAAATCTGCAACTTCTTGCTTTAGGGACCACTCATGAGGCATAAGGATAGCCCTGCTGAGCCTGTCCGCTATCACGATGGATTTCCCGGGAATGTGCGTCACAGTCATAAAACGTTGGGAAGACATCACCCATTGCCATACTCGAAGGGACTCCCGACACAAGGGATAAGATCTGGTCCTGCCCTGCTTGTTGATGTACCATACCACTAACATATTGTCTGTCTGAATTGCAATGGTCCCGGTAGGTAGAGAGTCTTGAAGTACTTGCAACACCAGAAGCACCACTCTCATCTCTAGAACACTGATGTGCAAATGGTACTCATGAGGTTGCCACATTCCTTGGACAGTCTGTCCCAGATAATGCCCCACCACCCTATCTGGGAGGCATCCATGGTCACTGTGTCTACTGGATGGGGATCTAGAAAGGGTCTGCCCAGAGTCACCTGGGGGGAGACAAGCCACCATACTAAGTCCTTTTTGCAAGATTCCATGATCAAGATCATGTGTGACATTGGTAAATCCTGGAATGACCACTGAGCGAAAAGAAGCTGCAGCAGAATCCTCATGTGGAAGTGAGCCATAGGAAGTAGAGTAATTGCTGCAGCCATTGAGCCCAAGACTTGCAATACTTGTCTTGCCTAATCTCTCATCTTTTTTATGAGAAACAAAACTTGCTGACGAATGGTTGACACCCTGTCTTGAGGCAGCTTTGCTATCACGTGTCTTGTATCTAAGTCTGCCCCTATAAAGGTAATAGACTGAAAAGGCAACAAGGCAGACTTTTCATAGTTTATTATGATGCCTAGCTGGGAACAAGTTTAAATTGTGAAGTCCTGTGCTTTGATTAGTTGATGCTTGGTGGTGGCAGTGAGGAGCCAGTCGTCTAGATATGGAAACACCTGGAATCCCAGATGCCTCAGGTGAGCCGTGACTACTGCCATGCACTTGGTGAATACCCTGGAGGCTGTGATGAGAACAAAGGGCAGAGCTCTGAACTGATAATGACTGGCTCCCAACCAGAAGCGTAGGAATCTCCTGGATTGCCTGTCCATTTTTATGTGGCAGTACACATCCTTGACATCAGTGGAGCACATCCAATTGTCCTGACCCAAGAATGGGAAGAAAGGACTGCGGTGTTACCATCTGAAACTTCGTCTTTTGTACAGATTTGTTTAGCTTGCTGAGATCCAAAATGGGTCTCCAGTCCCCTGTCTTTTTTGGAACTAAAAAGAACATTGAGTAAGTTCCAGATTTGATTTGGTCTGTGGGGACTTCTTGGATGGCTCTTTTTTCTAGCAATCTTTGTACCTCTAGGATTGCTTGATCCCGAAGACTGGGAGGAACATCTGGGATAGAACATTTTTGTCTTGAGGGGGGTAACTGGGAAAATGGAATTTTGTAACCTGGATATTATTGACAGTACCCATGCTTCTTTCGTGATAGTTTGCCAGGCTGCTGGGTACAATGATAGTCTGCCCTTGACTGCCTCCAGAGGCAGACAGTTGAGCCTCCCTTCAGGAGTGCTGGAAGGGCCTAGCAGAGAACATATCTCTGTCACCCTGCTGTTGCAGACACCCTCTGCCACGAGGCTGGCGTCTCCCATTGTTTCCCTCTCTGTTCCTGGGGGAAAATTCTCCATGTGTGTCAGACGAAGCTCCCTGGGAGTTTCAAAACCACATCTTATCATTCTTCTGACCTTTAGGATAGGGTCTAGATGGAGTGGAAAAATAGACTCCTATGGCAGAGAGAGTCTTGCCATCCTGTTCACACCTGATAAGAGTCTTTTACCTGAGGCCCAAACAAGGACGAACCAACAAAAGTGATATTGGTAAAGGAAGACTTGAAAGGTTCCGCAAACTGACAAAGTCACATCCAGGAGTGTCTTCACAAAGCAACTCCAGAACCTGCTGCCCTACTCCTGCCATCTGCCGCATACAAAATGAGCCTCATGGAGGAGTTTACCACTGAAGTCAAGGTCACAAGCTGGGAAGCCACCCTGTTCGCAACTGCCTCAGCTGTAGGATCCTGCATGGTATCTCCTAACTCCTTTAGGAGATCCCTCTGAAGTCGTGTGAAGTGTGGCAAGTAATTCAGTGACCTGAGAGTAAAGGTCGCTGAAGAGAACATATGCTTCCTGTACCTGTCCATCGTATAGGACTCCTTGTTTCAGCGGATGGACAGATGAAGAAGTTTCCACAAGTTCCTTCTTAGTGCCACCTGCCACCACCATGGCATCAACAGGAACCCCTTTGGAAAGGAAGGATTTGTCCTCAGGTGTAGTTATAAATTTATTCGGTCTCCTCAGAACTGGTTCCATAGTCTCTGGAGCGCTCCACGCCTTTCGACTCACTACAGACAAAAGTGTGTCAAAAGGCGGAGACACCCAAGAGGTGGAGGGTTGGGAACCAAATGCTTCCAGATAGACAGACTCATCCTCAGAAGGGGCTAGGGACTTCCAGCCACCCCTCTGTCTAAGGATTTCCAAAATGTCCGAAAAAGAAACATCCTCAGAGGGGGACCGTGGGGACCCTTCTTATTCATCCAAGTCTGTGTCTGAAGTGATTGACTCAGGAGAGTCCAGATGCTTCCACTTACATTTTTTCTTCCAAGAGACCTCCTTCAATTGTTCAGGGGAGGTTTTGGAAGAAATGGGGTCACCTAATGGGGTGTCCTGGGGCATAGGTTCCCTAAACTTGGAGGCAGGAGGAGGGTCAAGGGCAAGCACAGGCACCGAGGGAGAAGGAGCCAATGGAGCAAAG
Source organism: Protopterus annectens (assembly GCF_019279795.1). Taxonomy (NCBI): domain Eukaryota; kingdom Metazoa; phylum Chordata; order Ceratodontiformes; family Protopteridae; genus Protopterus; species Protopterus annectens. Next base: position 680,157,349 of record NC_056733.1, read on the forward strand.
GGTGGAGCAGTCTCAGGAGACAGCACGCTTCTCATCACCTCAAAGGTGCCATGGTCCTGAGTTGGAGGAGCCTGCGGCTCCGAAGAGCCTGGAGATCTCCTGCAAACTGAGAGCAATGGCTCCAAGGCTGATGTGGGAGCCGAGTTCACCTGGGCCGAAGTTCCGTGAGGGAGAGCAGGGTCGGACAAGGGTCCAATGCAAGTTCCCCCCTTGGAGCCAGAGTGAGAGCTTCGGTGCCCAGATCCCTCGATGGACTGAGACATCAAGGAGATTGGAGCAGGTGTCATAACCGATAAAGGAGAAGTAACCGGAGCCGATGGTTCCACCACCATGACCTCCATGCACTCCGGCTCCAAGCTCAAGACACTCGGAGGAGGAACCGATGGAGAAGCTGGATGGGCCAAAGGAGCCAATTCCTTATGGGCTGGGCTCGATAGTAATTTGGCAAGTGCCTGTGACTTGAGGAGCCTATTGACCACTCTCTCCACATCATGATCTGAAAGCCTGGAGGACCAAAAGGAGTGAGAAGAAGACCGGTTTCTGCCCGCCCCAGATTGCAACAAAGGAGATTGTGGAGCAGAGTGCACCGGCTCCAAAGAAGGAGACCTGGTGCTTTTATGAGCCCAGACTGGCTCTGAAGACACTGATGGAGCTGTCGGAGACCTAGCTTTCTCAAAGCTAACACTGGGAACCAACAGAGCAGAGGGTTTTAACATGGATTTAGATTTTTCTGAGCTCGGAACCGATTAGGATGACTTAGGGGATTTTTCAGACAGTTTGGCTGGCTGAGGACCCTGAGATGAAGGATCTTGAGGGTTCTTCAGAAGGCCACGCAAAATTTACTTGTTCTTTCTCTCCTGCAGGACTCTGGAACTGAAAGCATGACAGATAGAGCAAGAGTCCTGCAAATGAACAGTTCCTAAACAGTATACACAACTCATGTGCCCGTCCGTAAGGGACATTTTTTGGCAACACGAGTCACATTTTTTGAAGCCAGAGGGTTTAGACTCTTTGGACATAGCTGGATAACTTTAGTAAAACAGGGAAAAAACAAGGCTGTAACTGTTTGCAACACACGAGAACTAACACTACCAGCAAGTGTAATGGCTAGCAACAAGCAACAAAGGTTAACTCTCTCTCTCTCTCTCTCTCTATACATATATATATATATATATATATATATATATATATATATATATATATATATATATATATATATATATATATATATATATATATAGATATAGATATATATATATATATATATATATATATATATATATATATATATATATATATTTTTTTTTTTTTTTTCTTTTTTATATAAGGGGGAGAGCCTCTAAGTAAAACGGCAACTCCCCCAATAGGAGAGCCTCTAACTTAAATGGCAACTCCGAAAGTGTGGTGAAGAGAAGGAAGAACCCTCTAATTTAAACGGCCTCAAAGGGGAAAGTAAGGTCTGAGAAAAAAAACGATGGCCAAGAACAACCAATAGCAACAGCAGAAGAAGGTCATTAGACTAAAAGGATAAATATTCACTCTAACAAAGTTAACTAAGATGGAAAAATCCTGGAAAAAAGACAATATATATGACAAAACTCTAAATACTTAGCCTGAGCCAGTAGTCGCAATCTCGACGCTGCAAGCGGCAAACAAGATCTGGGTAGCTACTGCTACACATGTTGGGATAGGGGCTAGCCTCGAGCCAGTATAAGCTCTTGAGCTATAGTAAATTGGCTGAGTTGGAGCCGAAACCAACCAGCAAGAATGAAGGCAAGATGGGACAACATAACATTCTATGTTATTGGGGCCCATTGATGCATTATTTTTGGCCTTAGAGAGAGCATCTAGGACCTGATTCCTACTGATAGTTGGGGGATTACTAGTATTTTCTGGGGGGTGAAATTGGAGCTGAATTTGTCAGTCAGCAGATTTGCCATATCTTCTGCTATATGTAGGTGGCTGTATTTATAATCAGTTCTGCACACTGCTGTGTGCTGTCTTTGAAGTTTTGGACACAGCTAAAGAAAGCCTTGAAGTTGCCCTTTGCCTGAGAGGCTATCTTTACCTCAAATATGACTTTAGTATACTTAATTTCCTCTCTTAATTGTTTGTTTAGATTGATGAAAATGTTTTTATCACGCTGAGTATAGCACTTCCTAATCTTGGCTATGACTTTTTTCTTGTATTATTCAACCTGTTTATGTTTGGATTCTACCACGGAGGGTTTTTTTTTTTTTTTCATTTAGTTTTGGACTTATTTCTGGTAAGCACAACTGTCTCTATATTAACGAGATTGTACGGGGTTTCTGTAAACAATTCTGCATAGGCAGCTCTGTTTTCAGAGTTTGGGGGGGTTGAAATTTTGACAGTTTATCGCTTAGTAGTAGGAAGTTTGCTAATAGTTCCTAAATGTTAGAGTTAACCTGGGTCCAAATCTTCACTCAGTTTATTTTGGCTGGTACCCACTGCATATCTTATCATCACCCGGTTGGCAAACACTTCTTATCCTTTACCCATCCTGACAGAAAACATTGTTGCCTGCTCAGCCAGCTTCTCCCTGCCATTGTTACACTGGCAAGCAAACTCTTATGAATATTCAACTAGTGGTGCAATAATGATCTCCCTACTCCAGGTAGTGTTAACTAGTTCAGATTTCCCAACCCTGATTCATCTCCTAGAACAGGTACGCTATGCTATGCAAATGTGCCATATTACACTGATGCTAATGGGGTGCATAAGAAGCCATTCATAAACTGCACCTCTTTCTCATTGCAGTGGGTGTTCAGAAAAGAATATTAAGCTAACCACCTTCTGTATGACCAAGGTCACCTAGTATCCTCTTCCTTTCCTCCCTGAGCTAACCTTGCCACCCCTCCACCCCGGTACTAATCTTGTCCTTTTATGACATGGATTAAAATTCCAATTCTCAAAATACAGTCAATCACTTGATTTTAATCATCATATTAAATAGAATTAACCATAACACAAAACCAAAGTATAAAATACATGATTTGTATCAATGATATTGATGACTGGAACATGTTTATCTGTCCTTACTCTTCTGTCATGGACAAATGAATGGCTTTTATTGGCATTACAACATTACCTTTTAATTTAACTTTTTTATGTTTCAAGGTCCTCACAAATACCTAGTACAAACAGGGAGGAAATCATTAAATGCATTATCATTGTGACAGGTCTAGTGAAGAGGCATTCAAGACAACTGTGATGACTGTCATAGAATCTGCAGAGACTGTCTGCATGTGTGTGTGGGTGGTACATGGATGCAGTTGCATTTTGCAGTGTGCTGGCATCCAGTCCAGAAAAGGTTCCATGTCTTGTGCCTACTGTTTGGTGAGACAGGCTTGAGCAGCCCCTCCCAAGACTCTGAATAGGATAATGTGAATAGTGAAAAATAAACAAATGAAGAGATTCTGACTATGCAAATTCTGGAAAACCTTGAGGGCCTATATTACATGTTCAGTCAGTTCAGCAAACGGCATTTTACATCAAAAATGCCTTTCAGAACTGTTATAGTGAGATCGCGGTACAGTGAAGATCAGAAGATTTGCCCTTTCTTCACTACTGCGCAATCTCAGAGTTGGTATATATAATTATTGGGGGTTGTGGTTCGACAAACAGCATTTTCAATGTAAAAGCTGTTCGCTGAACTGACTTTTCGGGATTCTGATATAGACCCAACCTTGAATATTCAGTTTTAAAAAATCTGCAAGTTATTACTGTTTCCCAACAAAAATAATGGAGATAATTGCATCTTCAGTGTAAATTCATAAATACTGTCTGGTTAGCACAATAATTTCATTAACTTCTGTACTAGTGATAGTTTAGGCCATATTGTGTATCGTGTCAAATTTACTAAGAACTTAAGGTGCGGCTTTGCCTCTTCCCCACCAAGAAGCTCATCTGATGACCTCAAACATTCTGAAATGTTAAGCCAAAAGACTTCCCATATAAAGCACTTGTACTTTAAAAAGGCCAGTTCAAAATTATCAGTGATTCTCTGAGCAAACTTCTTCTTCAAGGGTCACCTGGTCCTGCTATCTGAAAGCCTTTATAGGCCACACTACATAACATCTAACTGTTATCTATATACCCTTTCTCTGTTGTGCAGTCCTGCCAGACACATATATGGCTATGGGTAGCTAAGAGGGAGTTTAGAATGCACTAGGTCATGGTAGAGATAGCTCAAAAATGTATCTTCTGCAGATGGCAGTAAACATAAATTAATACATGCTGTGGATAAATGGGTCGGGAACTTTCACTGGGTGCTTCAAGAAGAAGAGGGGATAGCCTTGATTCATAATGTTCTGCTTAAATGAAATACATACTGGTTATAATTTAGGCTGATGCTGGAAGAAATGTGTCATGAAGAGGAAGGTGTGCCTAAGGTACAGGCAGAAAATGTGCATAGCAAGAAGAGATAGGGTTGTAATGGTATGTGGTGGCTGTGTGTAAAAGTATTATTTGGGTTGTTAGCAAAAGCTGGCATTTACTCTTTTTTGTTGTCCAGTATTATTAGCTATCTATATGTATAATTTAGGAGGAAAGCACTGAGCTAGCTCTAGTTATGGAAATGGGGTAGCAGAAATGAGATGTGTACCGAATGCCTGTGGACCGTAACGCTGACCATCAAATCTAAAAAAATTTATCTGTGATTAAGGAACAAACTAATTCTGATCTTGCAGCATCTCTGAGTATTTACCCTACTCTGTGAATATCATTGTCGCCTCACAGCAAGAGGTTCCCTCTTTTGAATCTCAGCTGGGGTGCCTTCTTTGTGGAGCCTGCATGTCCTCGCTGTGTTTGGGTGGGTTTCCTCTGGGTGCTCCGGTTTCCTCCCACATTCTTAAAACCTGCAGAACATGGATTGGACACTCTAAATTGTCCATAGGTGTGAGTGCGTGTTGAAGAGTGTTGTGTAGAAGAACTACCACAGCAGGGCTAGCCACTCAGAGATATAAACCTTGGCTCTAGTTGATTCTCACTGTTTCTGTGACACCCCCAACCCCATGTGCAAAAATGGGAAAAGGGGTTGTGGATTGATAGATGGATATATATAGTATATATAGTATGCATATTAGTGGGGTTTGGCTTTATTGGCCTGTGATTAGGGAATAAACTAATTCTGATCCTACAGCATCTCAGAGTATTTACCCTACTCCTCTGATGTACAGTGATTCTTAGAGTTTATATATATATATATATATATATATATATATATATATGTATATATATATATATATATATATATATATAGTGATTCTTAGAATTTACATATATATATATATATATATATATATACATATATATATAGCCTGAATAAAACCATAACGACTTAAAAAGTGGAAAAAAAAATAAAGGACATCTAGAAGGCATGCAGCTGAAAAGCTTAATGTCCTTAATGGTCATTTGTATATATCCCATGGGCCTCCATTACTCAAGGTTCAAGGTATTACACAGTGAAGACTTTTACTTGGCTGTTTTTTTCTTGCAGTTTTTACTGGATGTTTTTTGTGTGTGTGTTTGAACTTTTTACCCATTGGTCTGGATGTTAGTTGGGATATTTTGCAGGCACCTTAATCTTTATGGTCATCAGCTCGGTTTAAAGGCCATGTGTTGTGGAAATATGCCTATTTACCTCTGTTGTGCTGATGAAGTTAAGGCTAAAATATGTATTTCCACAGTTAGTTCAGTTTGGCTTTATTGGCCTGAATATAACCATAAAAACTTTAAAAGTAAAAAAGTTATGGACATTCTGAAGCCATGTAGCTGAAACACTTGATGTCCTTAAAGGGTAATTTGAATTTATCTCATAAGCCTGCATTTAAAGTGGTTTAAGGTATCACAGAGTAAAAACTCTAGCTTGGTTTGTTTTTTTCTTGAAGTTTTTACTGAATGTTTTCTCTATGTGATGTAGCAAGGGAATAGGGGTGCAACCCCCAAGACAAGAGTACAGAGGGGAAAAGCTCCCCTACAAACCCACTTTAAAAGTGTAACAGTGAGTTTCAGATTTTTTCAGGATTCACTCTTTAACTTTTGGAGCCAAACTATTCAAAGGGAATGGGCAAGAACCTTTGTTATTAATAGTACCAGTGAAAGTGCAGTACTTAAGTGTACATTAAGAAGTAGTAAACTGACTTGAGGTTAGATTGAGATGTTTGGGAGGGGCAAGAAATATGATGCCGCACAGGGCTTTAAATTGTATGATGGCGGCATAAGAACCAGACAGTCGTGCATAAGAATTTTTACCAAAACGCTGGATATTCAAGGTAATGGCTATCGTGAAAATAAATCATAGCATTTGGGATTTAAGCACGCATCCTACCTTCATTCCATCTAGGCATTTCAACAGCTGTTTTTCTGTACCTATGTTTCATGCCAGCATTCCTCCGAACCTCTTGGTTGGTGCAGTAGGTTCCCTTATAATGTTAGCATTGCTAAGAGCTTTCATCAGTTCTTTAAGCCCTGAAAGGGGCTTGAGAGGAATTGTCATTTGTTGTAGGCTTTACTTTAAACTAATAAGTACTGTAATTATAACAGAAAAAAACTAACAACTTTGTAAAAGTCACAAGGAAAAAATTACCTCTTTTTGAAGGGAAAAGGGCAACTTTATTACTACACTGACTACTTCTCAAACATCTGCTTATACATAAGTATCCTCACACACAGCTGTACCATTTTGTTTGGTGTGGGCCACTGAAACAGTAACTCATAATGGCCAGAATTTATAACCAATATCCGAAATTGTGTAGGAATGGTAAGCTATAAAATCACATTCCAAAGTACTATACAATTCATATATATTAGTCTGGTAGTTAGCACAGAGGACTAAGGCTTGAAACTGTTAACAAGGAGCTTACTGTGGTACAGTGTTTGAGTCTCTCAGCTTTCATTTGCCTAATGTGTGGCCTTGAGCAAGGCACTTAACTAGGTAGTGCTTTGGTGCAAGTGGGAATCTGGGCTAGGCTCCTTAATGTTTTCCAGGACTGCATGCCTACTACCAACCTACCTATGAACACATTCTCTAAATCTTCAAAGTAGCTCCATACATTACTGCATATCTAGGGCAGTTCAGTTACAGAGTAGTTTGCAAATCACCACTCAAACCATATTCCACCATTCACAAATCTGAATAGATTATTTGCAAGTATTTAAGTAACTATAGCAATGAAAACAAAATCAACCATTTCTATATAAATAGGATGTTTTGCTTAAGAAAACATAGCTCCGCAGCACAACCATACCGACTACTGTGCAAAAATCTAAACAGATAGTCAAAAATAAAGGGATGTAGGGACAGATTTTGTAACAAAGTGCTGTCTACACAAGCATGGCAATAGAACTTAAAAATTACCCACCCCAAGAATGTCATACACCATCACCCCAGCACTGGGCAAATCAGGATCAACAGATCACTTCATTTCAAGGTATGCACATTAACTGAGCTTTGCAGGTATGGACAGGGAGGCTGTAGTTACTGTGAATTACCTCTGGCTATGTCTACAAGGGGATGGTACTGTAGCCTCCATCCTTTGTACAATCTATAGCTGTCAACTTGTCTAGCCGTATGATTCCCACACATACCAGTTGTCTGGCCACTGTATAAAATGTACCACTGGGTTGCACTACCAGCAGTATGTTTATTTGCCCATGATAGCCAAATCACTTAATCACTTAAAGGTCAGCTATACAGTTACACTTTACATAAAGTTATAGTATTATGGACCCTCACTTATGAAGAGTGAAAGTTGTTTTGGGTTATGTAAATATGCTCTCTAAAATACATAAGCCCCATGCTGTACTATCAAGGTCATCAGAGCCTACATGGACCTAGAGACTCAGTGATGCCAGGACCAATATGTGACACAGAACTGGTAGAAGACGATAAAGGGATACACTCCAGTCAACAAAACTTGCAGTTCCAGAACACTCTAATATTGTTTTAGACAGACATAAAGTATTATTACTGTTAAAGAGGATTACTTCCTTATTCCAGATTACTAAATTAAGTATTTTTCCATCCCTCCAATGCCAGAGCATTCAAGGATCTGAATCATATAACTCTATTCCACTAAGATAGGTATCCCTACTCCAGTATATGAGAGATTAGTGACTGAGTGAATGGTAGAGAGCCAAGCAGCATGACTTGTGACGAATGTCAGATGTGTTGTTGTCCTGTCTTGCCTTCATTCTTACTAGGTTGGGTTCGGATCTGATCCGCAGATCTGACTCAGCCTGTATATTCAAGTGCAAGGTCTTCTGCCAGCTCGTGGCTAAACCCTATCCCTGCATGCACCAGAAAATCTCCCCAGATCTTGTTTGCTGCTAAACAAGATCATTCTGCTAGCTCTGGCTAAGTATATTCTTTATTTTTTCTTCAACTTTGGTAATAAGTTATTGTTGGTTGTTATTTAACTTCAGATAATTAATTTTCTATTGGATAGTTTTGTTTCCATTTTTTGTGGCTGTTTTCTGCTATTGGCCATTGTCTTTCATTCAGGCCTTGTTGTCCCTCTCCTGGTTTCTCCTTTTAAAAGATAAATAGCCATTTAAGTTTGAGGGCTTTTCTTCCTGTCATTTGTCTGTTTTCTCTTTCTGAAGTCCCATTGAAGACAGTTCATTTAAGTTAGAGAACTGCCTTTGCTTTTAGCCCATTTAAGTTGGAGGGCTTTCTCTTTCCATTTCTGTCTCCCAGGCATAGCCCGTTTAAGTTAGAGGGCTGTACCCTACTTTATTTCCCTCTATTTTCCTCTTTTTCTTCATGTAACTGCTGTTAGTGTTTAAAAAAAAGTTGTTCTGAAAAACTTTTGTGATTTTTTTTTGCTACATTTTTTTCTGTCAGAATGTCTAATAAGGATTCAAAACCATTAGGTTTCAAAAAATGTGAGGTCTGTGGGCAGAAAATTCCCTTAAGTGATAGACACACGCTTTGCATCTATGGGCTTGGAGCTGTCCATCTCCAGGAGGCCTGCGCTATTTGCCATGCTTTTATCCACAGAGCTCTCCTGGAGAGGAAGAACAAGTTGATACTGAGAGAACTAGTGAAAACCCCCTTCTCAGAGGCTATAAAAGAAGGTCCAGTTTACTCTAAAATTGACAAGTCTCCAACTTCAAAATTGGACAAGTCTGGGAAGAGATCTTCCTCTTCTACCTTTTCTGAGCTGTCAGAAAAGGTTTCCAAAACTTTTACACTGGATCCAAAGCCTATCAGATCCAAAAAAAGTTCAGCTCTGACACCATCTGTCTCGGTGCCGGTAGAGTTTGAAATATGGACCTGGTCTCCAGTCTTGGAGCTGTTTTCCCCTACACTAAGGTCATCATTTTTACAGCATTCTAAGTCTCCAATGCCCTTACCCCCTTGAATCGGTCATCCAGGAGTCTTTCCAACAATGACATGGATTGAGTGGTACAGAGGCTGTTGAGGACACTAGCGCTGGCCAAGTTGTTGTTGGATCCAACCCCAAGGGCTTCGGATCCACCTCTTCTGCTCCAATTCCTCTTTCAATCTGACCCCGGACTTCAGAGTCAGAAGATCTGGAGCTGATGATAGTGGAATCCTTGGATCCGAGACCTATGATGGGATCTTCAGATCTGACCATTGCTCCTACATCCTAGGCTCCATCGGAGCTTGAGGAGTCTAGGAGCTGATGCTCTCCAGTCAGGTCTGGGGAGGTGAGTTGGATCAGACAGTTGTGAGATCCTGCCTTGCCTCTTGGGGCATTGGCTCAGGTGAGCTTGGCTCCTACCTCGGCCTTGGGCCCATCGTCCTTGATTCTGGGCATTCCCTCAACTTCTTCATATCCAGGGATATCCTCGGATCAGGGATGGAGGGCTTTTGAGATGATGAGGAGGTGCTGTCTCCACAGACAGCTCCGCTGTCATCTCCGGATGTTCTACCCCCAAAAGCACCAATGTCTTCCTCTATAACCTTGCATCCACAGGGATGCAGAGACCCTAGGCCTCAGGATGCCCCACAGGGCACCCCCCACTCTTCTGAAACCTCTCCGGAGTACCCCTCTGAAGAGGTCCCTCAGAAGAGATTATGCAAGAGGAATCATTTAGACTCCCCAGAGGAGTCCATCACTTCTGATACAGACCTTGGTGAAGCTGAAGGGTCCCCATGGTCACTTCCTGATGATCTCTCCTTTGGAGACATCCTGGAAATGCTAAAACAGAGAGGCAGCTGGAAGTCTACCAACACTTCAACAGAGAAGTCCATATACCTAAAGGCCTTCGGATCTCACCCTTCCTCCTCTTGGGTGTCATCACCTTTTGATGAACTTATGGACCTAGTTTCTCGGAAGGTGTTGGAGTCTCCAGATTCAGTGGAACCTGTTCCTAGGAGGCCAAACATTTTTATCACATCTCTATCAGACAAGACCTTTCTAACTGAGGGAGTCCCAGTAGATGCTATAGTGGTGGCAGCAGCCACCAAAAAGGAACTCTCAGCTACATCTTCTTCTGTTCATCCACTGAACAAGGAGTCATGGATAATGGACAGATATGGAAAGTGCATTTTTTTCTTCAGCAACTTTTTCCCACAGATCTCAGAATTACCTTAATAATTTTACTAGGTTGCAGAGAGACCTCCTGAAAGAGCTAGGAAATACTAGGTTCCAAGGTTCAGTGGCTGAAGGGGTTTCAGATAAAGTATCCTCTCAGGTCTCTACCTAAAACTCAGTTGTCAATGCCTCCATGAGACTGATTTCTTATGCTGCGAATGGAGCAAGTAGAGCAGCGGGTTCAGGAATTTCCCTAAGGAGACATTCTTGGATGCGCTTGTGTGACTTTGAGGAGCCCTTTAAATCTTCCTTTGTGAATGCTCTGTTCGATGACTCATACTTGTTTGGGCCCAAAGTCAAGGACACACTAACTAGGTGTGAGCAAGAAGGAAAGACTCTGTCTGCCATAGGAATCTGTTTTTCCATGCCTACCAGACCATAACCCAAAGGTCAGAAAGGAAGTGACAAAACATGGTTCCAAAAATCTCAGAGAGCTTTCCAGGACAAACATGGTGAATCTTCCCCCAGGGGCAGAGGGGAAAGTAGTAATGGAAGACACCAAACATGTGGCAGAGGGGGTCCGCAGAATCAGAGTGACAGAGGTTCTTTCTTTGGTAAGCTCTTTCAGCACTCCTGAATGGAAGCCCATCTGTCCATCTCTGGAAGCAGCTGGGAGCTGCTTATCTTTGTACCCAGAAGCCTGGCAACGAATAACATAAGACAAATGGGTACAAAACATCATATCCAAAGGTTACACCATACATTTTTCCTTCCCTGTTCCAAACATAAAAAAAGTTCCAGACGTTCCGCCCAGTCAAACGAACAGGCAACTTTAGAAATTCAAAAGTTGCTCGACAAAAGAGTTATCCAAACAGTCCCCACAGACCAAATAGGATCCAGAACTTACTCAAGATTCTTTTTAGTTCCAAAGAAAAGTGGGGACTGGAGACCAGTTCTGGATCTCAGCAATTTAAACACATCGGTAAGAAAGTCCAAGTTCCAGATGGTAACACTGCAGTCAATGCTCCCTTTGCTGGGACAAGACAATTGGATGTGCTCCACAGATTTCCAGGATGCGTGCTACCACATAAAAATGGACAGGTGATCCAGGAGACACCTGCATTTTCATCTGGGAGCCAGTCACTACCAATTTCGAGCTCTGCCTTTTGGCTTCACTACAGCCCCTAGAGTGTTCACCAAATGTATGGCAGTAGTTGTGGCTCATTTGAGACAGCTAGGATTCTGGGTGTTTCTGTACTTAGACAACTGGCTCCTAACCACCACCACCAAGCATCTACTAATAAAAACAAGAGACACCACCTTGCAACTCTGCTCTCACCTAGGAATTACAATAAACTATGAAAAATCTGCCTTGCTGCCTTCTCAGCATGTGGTATTTATAGGAGCAAAATTGGATAGTCCTAAAAGTCTTGGGAATCATGGCAGCAGCAATAACTCTGATCCCCCTAGTACATCTACACATGAGAAATCTCCAGTGGCTGCTGTCCACTCAGTGGTCAATGCAGGAACTGCCGATGTCCCACACATACCTCCCAACTGTCCCGAATTACTCGGTTTTACCAAGTTTTGGAGTCCAAATAATGGGGTGCCATGATTCCCAAGTGGCACCCCTTAATTTCCAAATTTCCTGGTACTTTATTTTAAATTTTTACTTCCCAGCTTTTTGGGCTGATGTCATCACATGCACGATGATGTCAGCTCCGTGAAACAGCCTGCTAGCCTGTCGGAATTGAGCTCAGGGCTCAAAGTGCATGTATTTCCGGCTGCCAGATTTGATAGTGCAGGAGGTGTGGAGCTGCCATTTCTATGGATGTTAAAAGAACTGGTGTATTTCTGACTGGTTTAAGCTGCCATTTTTCTAATAGAGCTGAAGTTAAGCCATTGAGATGAAAGCTTGCTATGAAAGCTAGTGGAGCTACCATGATGAAAGAAAGTCTGCCATTTTTCTAATGGAGCTGCTGTTTCTATGGATGTTAAGGTTAGAAGAGCTGGTGTGTGAGTGTGTGAGTGTGTGTGTGTGTGTGTGTGTGTGTGTGTGTGTGTGTGTGTGTGTGTGTGTGTGTGTAAAATGCCCCAGGTGACTACACCTTCTGGCTAGAGGAGGTACTCAGGCTCAAACCTTGTACCTTGGGTACAGGTAACAAAAGCCTAGTCTCTACCCCCACCCCTTGTGCAAACTCGCCAGATTTATGCCTCATATTTTTGTTCTGTTCCTCATAAAATCTGTGGCAAGTCAGTGAAGGACTGGTTTCACTAAATAATGACAGGCATTTGAATTTCAGGCTTCATATTCTTCAGAAAATAAATGTTAACGCAAAACATTTTATTCTAGCAATTTTCTAAGTTTATAAGATCAGTATTTGAAATGCGTATCTATGTTTGGGGATGTATTCCCCCATTATTGGATTTGTCCAGGTTTGTTTTGTGCTAAGAGGTTGACAGCTATGGTGAGAAGTGAGAACTGAATTCTATATTCTCCCATTATTGGTTTTGTCCAGTTTTTTCTGTCAAGAGGTTGAGAGCTATATGTTGAGAAGTGAGAACTAAATTCTGTGTTTCCCCATTATTGACTTTGTCCAGGTTTTTTGTGCTAAGAGGTTGAGAGCTATGGGGAGAAATGAGAACTGAATTCCTAAATGATAGCCATTTAAGTTCAGGAAACCGCTGATTTGACATAGTGGTATGTTGCTCTGACTGTAGTGTACAGGGTCCTGGGTTCAAGATTTGGCAGTGAAACAATGGTGGTAACGCAACATTTTATTCTAGCAACTTTCCAAAATTATACAAGCAATGTTTAAAATGTCCCCCTGGTTTTTGGGCTTTTGCCCCCCCCCCCAATAAATTTTGGCTTTTTCCAGATTTCTTGTGCTGCAAAGTTGAAAGATACAGTTGAGTTTCTAGTGGATTTTACAAGGAGCTGAGAACTTCAGGGGAAGATAAGTTTAGTGTTGCTTATGCTGAGTCTGCTTGCATTGTTAATAGCATAACAGGTTAAATACTTGCTTTTGATGCAGAAGGCTGAGGGTTCTACTCCCACAGTATCTAGATACATTGCTAAATGATAATACTGTTCTATGTTGTACTTTTAAAGGGGGTTGGTGTAACAAGTCAAGGGTGTAGCTACAGATACAGAAGTGAGAAAATGTCATGCACAAGGGCATTTGTGCCTCAGTAAAAAGAGCAAAAAATATAATTAACCCAAATTCAGGAACAGAAAATCATAATTATGTTATGTGCTGCATTTTAAGAAAAATATTTTTAAACAAGTACAGTACATTTTCCAGCATTCAAGATAAAACACATTTTTTCACAGCAGACAGTGGAGAAGCAAGAGTGAACAGTTAACAGCACCTGGATTACAATGATAGTTTTGATGCATCAGGATGAATGTACGAGAGGGTCTGTCAGTACTTGGACTAAAAATTGGAAGTCTGAAAACATGCAGTTCTCCTAGTTTATTTTGTTGTGTATTTACAGCTATTGAGTTGGACTGATAACACAAATCAGAGTAAGTCAAGCAAAAACTGAAATTGAAAATAAGTCCGAGAAGGTGTGCAAGATGCCCATGGCTTACACTACTGTCATTCTATTTATATATATATATATATATATATATATATATATATATATATATATATATATATATATATATAAATATATATATATATATATATATATATGTATATGTATAAGTATATGTGTGTGTGTGTGTGTTTGTGTCTGTCTGTGTAAGTAGACTTTTATGACTGAAATGTTCTGAATTGGGCAGTTTTGTCATTATTGGTTCATGCATTTTGTTTCATTGCCTACTGGAAAAATGTTCAAACAATAAATTTAAAATGTGCTCTAGGTCTAACAAGTGTGCTGTATTATTCAAGGAATATAATCTAATAAAGTCAGGAAGGTGTATCAAAGAACACATATATGTTTCTTGTTTTGTGTGCAAGGGGCATATGATTTGAAAACAACCCAAAAGTAATCTTTATTGACTACTGGCCAGATGCATTTTCTTTGGATGTGGTGTGGGTTTCAGTGATGTTTCAATGAATGTGAGTTTTAAGGGCAGAAACGTTTTAATGTTAAGTCTGTTTTCATTGAGAAACAGTATTGCTTTGTTTAGCAGATGTCTATTAGTGTTTGTGTATTGTGCTATAAAATGTAAAAATAAAATCCAAATAATCATTGTAGAAGTAAAGCAGTATGCACATTAGTATTTATGGTAAATGGGATGAAATAGCCAGGTAATGGAAGATTGGAATGGCTGCAGGGGAACTCTGGTGCCATATTTTGGTTGTCTGTTTTTCAGTTTGCATTTGAAAGTTGGTATCCCACAATTCCACAGGAGTGGGCGGGGCTACATAATTATGTATGCACATTTTATGTTAATCAGCATACAGATTTATACCTATTTTTCATGGGCCTTGTCCAGATTTTTGATGTTTCTAGGTTGAGAGAAATGGTCCCACAAGATAATAATAACAGAAACTTGCAAGAAGGACCTTCGTTGGTAGCTTTACTCCACTCAAGTGACTCTAGGTCAACCATTTGTACTTCCTCAACCACTGGCCACAGTGACCATGGATGCCTCTCACATAGGGTGGGGGGGCATTATTTGGGAAACACAGTCCATAGCACCTGGCAGGATCATGAGGCCCTTTTGCACATCAATGTCATAGAGATGAGAGCGATGCTTCAAGTGTTGCAAGCATTCCAGGACTCTGTTTTGCCGGTAACTATTGTAACACAGACAGACAATATGTCAGTTGTATGGTACATAAACAAACAAGAAGGAACCAGATCTTACTCCCTTTGTCGAGAGGCTCTGAGAGTATGGCAGTGGACGACCTCCTCCCAATGATTTCTCATAGCAACGCGCATCCCAGGAAAATCCAGAGTGATAGCAGACAGACTGAGCAGAGCAATTCTGATGCCTCACGAGTGGTCCTTGAAACAGGAAGTAGCGGAAAAGATTTTCCGCAAATGGAACCAGCCTTGCTGTGACTTATTTGCGACATACATAAAAGCCAAATGCAGCAGCTACTTTGCCCTTATCCCCCCTTCAGGGAGTCACCAAGGGATGCACTTGTTCACGATTGGCTCTCAGACCTCCTCTATGCCTTTCCCCCCCTTCCACTAATACCCAAAGTACTTCAGAAAGCCAATTTCTTGGGAAGGGACTTGATACTCTTCGCACCATACTGGCCTCATCAAATTTATTTCTCCTTTCTGTGGCCTCATCTTTGGGAGGAGCATTGGTTGCTGGACCTGGTTCCAGACCTTTTGACTCATGCATCAGGAACACTTCACCATTCCCTTCAGACCCTCAAATTAATAGCTTGGCTGCTTTGATTCAATAGCCAGGTTTCCTAACCTCTCTTTATCAGTTAAACACAATCTAATTTTGTCTCGTAAAGCTTTAACAAGAAAGACATATAGAAGAAAATGGAAAACATTCTCCTTATGGGCTTCTCATAATCACATTGACCCTTTTCCTGCCCCAGTGAATTCCATTCTAGAATTCCTAGCAAACCTATTCAGTGAAGCTGCAGCTACCATTAGAGTTCAGCGATATCCAATTTCCATTTAGCTGAGTCTGGCCTCATTATTATGTCTCATAGACTGTGAAAAGATTTTCTTAAAGGTACTTTATTATTAAGACCACCTATCAGAGACCCTCCAGCACCATGGGACTTAAATTTCATCCTATCTTCTTTAATTTTTTCCCCCATTTGCGCCAGCATCATTTTGCAAACTCAAGTTTTTGATATGGAAAACTATTCTCTTGATAGCAATTACCTCTGCCAGAAGAGTGTCAGAGCAGCAAGCCTTGTTTATAACACCCCCATACTTGCTTTTCCATAGGGACAGGGTGTCCTTACGAGCAAACCCTTTTTTGCCCAGAGTATGTTCAGCCTCAAATTTGAACCAAACAAAAGAGCTGCCAGTCTTCTACCCAAATTACGAAAATAAGGCAGAATACATGTTGTATCAACTGGATGTGCATAGACAGTTACATTTTTACTTACACAGAACTAAGGAATTCAGAAAATCTGATCATCCTTTTTCTCCTTTTCAGACTCAGAGAAAGGTACCCTGGTCTCTAAGGTAACACCTTCAAAATGGCTTTTAGAGTGCATAACGTTTATCTATAAGTTTCAAAACAGAGATCTCGCCCAAAAGAGTTAAAGCCCACTATACAAAAGCCATTGCAACCGCTTCTGCTTTTCTGGACAAACTACCAATTGATACCATTTGTGCTGCGGCAACATGGGCAAGACCACATACCTTTTTCACTCATTACAAAGTCAATTTGGCCTCCAGGAACAGGGCCTCTTTTTGGTTCCATGATTCTGAAGAATATTCTCCCTTGAACCACCCAAGAAAGATAGTGCTAGGGACGCTGTCCCAACCTAGTAAGAATGAAGGTGGGATAGCACAACAACGCATAAAGAAGTTATGTACTCACCATAACATTCCATGTGTGTTGTCCATCTTTGCCTTCATTTTTACATCCCACCCTCCATTCCCCCGACCATTTTTACTCCTCGAAGGCCGAGTCTGTATTATTGGATTACCTTAATCTCTGAACTTCTTCATTTGACTCTGAGTTGTTTTTTACTGTGCTACTTTCATACCATTATTATAACAGCAAACAAGATCTGGGGAGGTTTTCTAGTGCACACTGGGATAGGGTTTAGCCACAAGCTGGCAGAAGACCTCGAGCTTGAATATAAAGGCCGAGTCCCCAACCTAGTAAGAATGAAGGTGAAGATGGACAACACACATGGAACCTTATGGTGAGTACATAACTTCTTTTTTGTTTCTGTTTAGGTAACTAATTCTCACAGAGCAATCACACATAAGGTAATAATCACATTTATTTTTTATTTTATTTATTATTTTTTATTTTACATTTGTTGACCGGGCTAGTCTAACTGGATATATGTCCATTTTCAGTAGAGGCCCGGGGAGAAAAGCTCCAAGCATGAACAGTAACAAAGTTAACAATATATAACAAAGACATGTATAATAACAGTACAGAGGTAGCATTGGTTAAAAGAAAAAATATAGTATTAAAAATATAGACTATAGACATTATGCTAAAAGTTAAACTAAATAAAAAAAAAACAAGTATACTAAACACAAAGTGGGTATGAGCAAAACAGAGTAAAGTCCTTATATTTTATCCTCTTACTATGAAAAAAAGAGAAGTAACTAGATTTGGAGGCCTAGGTTAGGGGAGTGGGGAAAGGGGTATGGGCACATCAGTGCCCATGTGTCACAGACCTGGTAGTTGTCTGCCTCAGAGCTGTTACAATTTCACGACTAGTGTAGTACATGTGAAATCCTCTCTGTGCTTGTCTCACATATTATATAATATCAGGAGACATTCAGCACTGATTGAAACAGTGCATCCTCACTATAGTTTCTCACATATTATATAATATTCGGATATGTTCAGCACTGATTGAAACAGTATATCCTCACTAAAGTTCTGCTTTATGAATTAAGCTAAATGAATATGTCTGTGTACAAAATATAGTAATAAATCCCAGCAAAATAGCATAAACTTCAATCCTAATGACAAGAGGAAAGCTCCGCTGCAACAGTTACTTCCAAAACCCAAACTTTTATTTGATAAGTGCTTTTGTCTTATTTAATGGTAAAACTACATCAGATCTGATGTAGTTTTACTGTTAAGTAAGAAAAAAGCTTTTATCAAATATAAGTTTGGTTTTTGGAAGTAACCGTTGCAGCTGAACTTTCCTCTTGTTGTTAGGATTACAAAATATAGTGCACAAGTTGGATTTATGTAACTACATGCTATGTTTATGAATGCTGTTAAATATTTTTGGAGATTTCCAAGCAGTGCTATCAAAGCACTCATAAGACGACAGTTTCAATATCCTCTGAAGTCTTGCCAGTGCCAGACTCAGCTCCATCCCATCCAAACTGTAGTACTTTGTGAAGGTGTTGACAGAAGACCATGTTGAGGCAGTTTAAATATCTATCTTATATAGGCACATTTCTGAAATATGCTGCTGATGTGACTCTTATTCTAGTAGAAAGAGCTCTCACTATTCCTTGATGATATTTATTGAATTTGTTATAGCAAAAAAAAAAAAAAAGAAAATACGGTTTACTAACCATTTATAATGAGTTATTTTTATCCTTGCCTACTTGAGCAACTTAATGGTTCCACTACCTGTGCTCAAATGACCTATTTATTCCTCCTCCTTTGCAATGGATATTAGACAATTGGGGGGGAGGGCTTACCATCACCCACCAATCAATAAGCACCTTGACTCATCATCAAGCAATGTAAGAAGCAGATAGAGTGAGAGAGAGAGCAAGAGAGAGAGACAGAGAGACAGAGGGAGAGAGAATCATATGACCCATTCATTCCCTGATCAGGGGGCTCAGCTCACCATAGTCCTTTGATCATTGTGAGGGCATTGACTATCCCCACTCCTCAGGTTGAGAGCTTTTCAGCCCATTTATTGCCTAGGCTAGGATCAACAATCATGTCCTTCAGTTATAGGTGAGAGCTGGATGATAGGGATTAAGCCAGATAACATCAAATGAATCAAACCCCCTCCCCCAGAAACTTACTCCTTTGGCAACTCCCTCAAGCTCTAGCATAGCTGCTTTGCTTCCATAAAGAAGATACACACTACTCATGTGACTTCCCTGGCATGTGCACTTATACTCTTCTGGCAGTGTGTGCTTAACAAACTCATTCCCCATGTGTGCATTACTCAGTGCTTCTTCTGGATGTTGCCAAAGTGGCAAATTAGAGTCACCTGTTTACCCCAAAACCAGCAGCCATTAACTCCCATGCTCCCTGGCCCATCCCCTCCAGCACCCATGTGCCACTAATCTAATACAGGACACCTGGGCTGCATCAGGGATTTATCCCTTTGTTTCACATAGCTGGGCTTAGAATGAGTCTGTTTACTGACTAAATTACCTTCTTTCCTTTTTTAAAAGCTACAAAGAGTTAGCCTGTCTTCCTGACAACCCTTGTCCTACTATTATACATTTCTGCTGTGTGAACTCCCAGCAGATGGAGGCAGTACTCTCCATTGGTCTGATATTTTCAAAGAGCACTGACAATTGAATGAACTATTTATTTATTTGTCTATGTTTATTGACCAGGAAAGTCTGATGGGGCAAAGCCCATTTTCAGTGGATGTCTGAAAGCTACAGCAGACACATTTAAGATTTTCATGACGTAACAAATTTTTCGAAAAGTACACTACATATCTGAATATATCTAGACACAAACAGATTACTTGTTCTCCAGTGACATCATACAAAGTTACAACAGGTATTTCCTCTGTGGTGACACAATACATGGTATTAAATTCCAAGTATAAAAAATTTAGTAAGTAAATAGTTCATGTGCAATATATATGACAAGCAGCTATTAGGTATGACTTATAAGATATGGGTAAGGAGAGTTACAGTATAGATTTTAGAAATAAATAAAATTGAGGTTGTTGTGTCTTTCGGCTTTTCCCGGTTAGGGGTCGCCACAGCAGAACTCCGGTCCTCTAATGATTGGTAGTAGATTCTTACGTGCCAAGTTGCCAGCCCTGATGCACAACCTTCAAACAAGGTACACCCATTCATGCATCTCTCCACAGAGAAGATGCTTTAGCTGAGAATCGAACAGGACAACGTCTTACTGTGAGGTGACAACGCCACCGCAGCACCACCACTGCAGTATAAAATTGAGGTAAGGTGTGTGAAACATTAGTTGGTAGACAGATAACAGATGAAGCCAGAAGAGGGAGAGAGACATTATACATTGTACAGTTGATGAGTCAATGATAACAGAGGTTAAGAATACAAGGGTATATACTGACACAGAACTTGGTTATAAGAGTGTGGTGGAGAATATTTGAAGGAGATGGATAAAGTGAGAAGGGCAGAAATTCACTGAAGTTTAAAGTGGGGATTATGATAGGGAGATAGTTGAGGAGTGGTACAAATGTTTGTTTTGTAGAAGGGACTACATGTTATAAAGAGATAGGAGATATTAACTGACAAAGGAGAATAGAGTTACCTGGGGAGAGGAACATGTGCACAACCACATGTGGTTTAGGTGTTGTTTTAGTAAGGGCTTGACAGTAGAAAGTTTCATGGTCTGCTTTAGGTTTGTTGGGATGGTTTGCAGAGTTTAGATACATAATGTAAGTAAAGTAAGCTTTTTGCTGAGTTATGACTTTATTGTGATTACTAAAGAGTTTACTGGTTCAGCGAAGGTCTGTACCTGGAGAGTAGTGCTGCAGGGTATTTTTAGTGGTGAGTATTTTTCTGGTGCATGTATAAGATTGTGCACAGTAACAAACTGTGAGTATATTAAATAGTTGGGTAGCTCAAGCCAGTTTAATTGTTTGAGGGCTCTGCAATGTCCTATATGTAAGGTTAGAAATTTGGCTACTTGATTGTAATAGGTGGAAAGTTTAGCTTTAAGTGTAGTATTTAGATTTGTAAGAATAGATGAGCCATATAGTAGAGATGGAAGAAGATAGGTAGATGCTAGTATTTATTTTGCATTATTTGTCAGGTAGTGATGTTTCTATAAAAGGAGCTGAGTTTCTAGTGTGTTTTTAATAGCTTGCAATACGTGATGGCCAAATCTGAGCTTATTGTCAATAAGGACACCCAAAAGTTTTGTTTGGGTTCCAGTTTCAATTTTTGGTGTTGTTGGATGAGGTTATTTTGAAAGATTGTATTTCATTGTTGGTATTGTTTAAGACGGAAGAGCATATGTTTTTTTTTTCTTTTTTTAGAATTTAAAAATGGAGTTGAAACATTTAGTCGAGTTTCAAAAGTATAAATGTCACAACAAAGCAACCAGGCAGTCCCAATAAGTTTAAAAGCATACAAAATATTTATTGTAGATAACAGAACGATGAGCGCTTTCGCTAAAGAGCTTCTTCAGACCATAAAACATTACTAATAAAGTGTAGTGCTTTTTATAGAAATTCAAAAGTTCTTAGACCAATCACAGAAAGACCAAATTGGTTTATATTAAAGAAACATACATAATAAAAAAGCAACATACATAGTAAAAAACTCTACGAAAACTTTAAAAACATAAAACACATGAACTTATACAGACATAAAAATCAATAAAAGTACAAATGAAAATATATAGATATAGGCATAAATATATATTTATGTACTTATAAACTGACCAAAGTATGAATATGTGTTAAAGTAAACTACTTTTGAATCCTGTGTTTCCAATGTAAGGGCTTGATTGATACCCTTTCATTCAACCCACTGCCTGTGTCAGCTCTAAGAATAATAATCCAATTATTCTCTCTGTACTCAGTATGATTCCTAATATCACCCTCACGAATACTTGGAATAATAATCTCAAGTACTCTAAATGTAAAATGATGTGTGTCCCCATATCGTGTCACATGCTTGGCCAAAGCATTATGATCAGAGTGTTTCCTAATGTGATAAACATGTTCCCTGATCCTATCCCTGAACGCCCTATTAGTTTTGCCAACATGGCAAACTTGACATTCAGCTAAATACACTAAATTAGAAGTTTTACATCTGGCATCAGCATGGAGGATAAATTCTTTGTGAAGATCTGGATGATAACATTTATCAAAAGTATTAATATAAGTACAGAATTTACAACCCCCACAAGGGTGGGTGGAACCTCTCTTATTGTACTCACATCTATTTTGCTGATAACATAAAAGTCTTTTCAAATTCTTTCTATTTTTATACAAAAATCATGGTTGCTCACCAACTATATGTCTAATTTCATTGTCCACTTGTAGAATGGATCAATTTTTACCAAATATTTCTACACGCTCTATTGTCTGAAGTGTAAAACAGGGGGACCTTAAGAGAAGTATATGTAACTAAATTACTGTTGCCTATATTCTCCTTCAATGGAACAAAATATGGAGCAGCTGTGCCTTCACGTAAAGTATGAATGTCATATAGACTATTGGAAATCTCATTTTCCCTGTAACCTCTTAATAAGAGTCTGTTTTGTTAAGCTAATGAGTTCTTCTTAGAAACAACCATCTAAAGGGTTCAGTCTAGATGCCCTAACTCCTTGGCCTCTAATCAGATTCCTAAAGATGTATCCAGGATGCATGCTTGATCTAAACAGGAGGGAGTTTTGGTAACAAGGTTTTCGAAAAACCCCTGTGTTAATAAGGCCATTGTCTAATTTCTCAATATATAGGTCCAGATATTCAATCCATGAAAAAGACCAGGTCATGGTGAATTTTAGCCAGCTGGGTGGTCTGTTGCTAATGTGAATTCATTCAAGGATAATAGTTCTGTTCATGATGATGTAGTTAATTCTAGAACAGTTGGAAATGTTATACAGACTTCAGGTATTGATGTAGTAAATGGTGTCATTACTCCTGGGTCTGATATTAATTCTGTACTGGATGATTCAAATGATGTTCATGTGCATGATGCTCAGGCTGCACCGGAACACCAAGAAGGGCATCTGTATCCTATTGTAAGGGTCAAGAAAACTCCACTTGAAGTTCATACTTCTGAACCAGTGGTTCGACCGAAAACACGCACTACTCAGTTAAATGATATTCTTTCTGATACTGGTATCAGTAGTATTGGTGTGGGTATTTCTTTTCCTTTACCCGTCAGGACAGACAAGGGTGGGAGACGGACATGGTCAATGAGTCGAGGACATCAAAAACGCAAATATTCAGGTGAATATACCCCGAATCAGACCCTCAAGAAAATGTGGGGGAAGGTTATGAGTCAATATTGTTTAACATTTCTTCACACATACTTTCCCCTGATGAGGAGAGTGTTCTTTCTAAAGGTTTAAATTTCATTCCTACTTGCAGAAGTAGGATGTCAGATACTGTGCTGGACCTTAAGGTTTTTTGCAGAAACATTATGCTTCGGATATTTTATGGTGACTCTGAGAAGCAAGGAGAACGAGTAGCAACAGAAATGACCCGTACGTTCAAGTGTTTGAGTAATTTTATTCCTGTTAATCATCCCTTAGTGGATGCATACATGAAACTTACTGAAGAAGAACTTTTTAAGTATTATGATAATATTAGTTCCCATACCCATAGGAAGACTCGATACAATTTGAGCCATAAAGAGAAAATAGCATTGAGGCATTTACAGAATAATGAATTGATAACGATAAAATCTGCTGATAAAGGCGGACTTATCGTTATCATGGATACATCACATTATGTTAGGTCTATGGGAAATCTATTAGATGACGATAAGTTTTATAATAGAATTATGGTCAGGGAAGTGCATATGATTATCAATTCAGTCACCAACACTTTAGTTGATGTTTACAGAGGAGGTCTTATTACTAAAGAAACCTTTGATTATCTAGTTGTTATAAATCCCCTTATACCTATAATACAGGGGTTGCCAAAAGTTCATAAGAATCCATCTGATCCACCCATGAGACCGATCGTGCTGGGCGGAGGTTGGGTCACCAAACATCTCTCTGTGTATACAGAGAAATATCTTAGACCAGTTATCAATGAGAATAAGTTTGTTCTCAGTGACACGAAACAGTTCCTGATTGACCTTTATGAATGTGTCAGAGATGTGCATGACTTGAAGGACATATTGTTTGTTACTCTGGATGCACAATCACTTTTTACGGTGATTCCAAATGATCTGGGAATTCAATATGTTCATGAGTACCTCCTGACACATAGTAATCTTTCTCTGGTACAGGTGGACCTTATTACCAATTTTCTGGAGTTGGTATTAGAGAACAATCTTTTCCCCTTTAATGATGAATTGTTCATCCAACGACATGGTGTGGCCATGGGTACCCCATGCGCCAATAGTTATGAGAACATGTTTTTGGCACATTGGGAGAGAACTTTACTTTTTGAAACAGAGGAGTTTAAGGCACATGTTGTATTCTATCGACGTTTTGTCGATGACCTCTTCTTATTATGGAGAGGAAGTTTGAATGAGTTAACAACATTTCACCAACAGATTAATACTTTAACCAGCTGTCTAAAATTCACCATGAACTGGTCTTTTTCATGGATTGAATATCTGGACCTATATATTGAGAAATTAGACAATGGCCTTATTAACACAGGGGTTTTTCGAAAACCTTGTTAACGGAACTCCCTCCTGTTTAGATCAAGCATGCATCCTGGATACATCTTTAGGAATCTGATTAGAGGCCAAGGAGTTAGGGCATCTAGACTGAACACTTTAGATGGTTGTTTCTCAGAAGAACTCACTAGCTTAAAAAACAGACTCTTATTAAGAGGTTACAGGGAAAATTATATTTCCAATAGTCTATATGACATTCATACTTTACGTGAAGATACAGCTGCTCCATATTTTGGTCCATTGAAGGAGAATATAGGCAACAGTAATTCACTTACATATACTTCTCTTAAGGTCCCTCTGTTTTACACTTTAGACAATAGAGAGCTTGTAGAAATATTTGGTAAAAATTGGTCCATTCTACAAGTGGACAATGAAATTAGACATATAGTTGGTGAGCAACCACGATTTTTATATAAAAATAGAAAGAATTTGAAGAGACTTTTATGTTGTCAGCAAAATAGATGTGAGTACAATAAGAGAGGTTCCACCCACCCTTGTGGGGGTTGTAATTTCTGTACTTATATTAATACTTCTGATAAATGTTATCATCCAGATCTTCACAAAGAATTTATCCTCCATGTTGATGCCACATGTAAAACTTCTAATTTAGTGTATTTAGCTGAATGTCAAGTTTGCCATTCTTTTTATGTTGGCAAAACTAATAGGGCATTCAGGGATAGGATCCGGGAACATGTTTATCACATTAGGAAACACTCTGATCATAATGCTTTGGCCAAGCATGTGACACAATATGGGGACACACATCCTATTACATTTAGAGTACTTGAGGTTATTACTCCAAGCATTCGTGAAGGTGATATTAGAAATCATACTGAGTACAGAGAGAATAATTGGATTATTAGTCTTAGAGCTGACAGAGGCAGTGGGTTGAATGAAAGGGCATCAATCAAGCCCTTACTTAGGAAACGCAGGATTCAAAAGTAATTTACTTCTACACATATTCATACTTTGGTCAGTTTATAAGTACATAAATATATATTTATGCCTATATCTATATATTTTCATTTGTACTTTTATTGATTTTTATGTCTGTATAAGTTCATGTTTTTTATGTTTTTAAAGTTTCCCCAGAGTTTTTTACTATGTATGTTGCTTTTTATTATGTATGTTCCTTTAATATAAACCAATTTGGTCTTTCTGTGATTGGTCCAAGAACTTTTGAATTTCTATAAAAAGCACTGCACTTTATTAGTAATGTTTTATGGTCTGAAGAAGCTCTTTAGTGAAAGCGCTCACCGTTCTGTTATCTACAATAAATATTTTGTATGCTTTTAAACTTATTGGGACTGCCTGGTTGCTTCGTTGTGACATTCATAATTTGAGTATTATTTATTTTTCTTTATGACGGAGCATTTATCTTGTGGGTTGTCTGGAGTTATTTTTTCCTTAAGTTTCAAAAGTAGTGAAAGAACTCTAGGTGATGTCTTGATGTACTAGTAGGAATAGGGCTATATATATATGAAGTGAGTAATCCACATATTGAACTATGCTAGTGAGGTGGGTGGCAGTGTACAGTTTGTTTATAAAAATCTTGAATAAGAGAGGGTCTAATATTGATCCTTGTGGGACTCCGACAGTGACTGGTAGAAAGGAGATAAGATCTTGTTCCCATTTGACTGTTTACTGCCTGTCAGGCCCTAAGCTTTAGGAAAGCTTACTAAGTAATATAAAACATTTTTCAGCCACCCAAAAATTTAAGACAAAACTGCATCATTCTGCTATCACATAGTGATTTTTTTTCTAGGTTCTTTCCCCCCAGTCTGTCTTGATGATCATAAATCTCCCTCTTATCAGCCCATTCATTCACTAGAGGTAAGGACTGGTTGGGATTATTCTGTCAGACCCCCTAGGAAAAGAGCCATGTAGAGGAGTCATCATCTAGGCAGACATTGGAATGTTTGTTGCTCTCACTGGCATCCAAGCAATAACAGCATTTTGTATGAATGGCCTAACTCTTATCCCTGAATGGAGATATATTCCCCTACATAACCACAGAGACCACAGAGATCACATATACCCCTCTATTAGTCTGTGTCATGGTCTGTTGCACAAAAAGGACTACCATCACTGGCTTGGGTGGCCATGCTCATGTTATCCTTGCATCACCCCCCCCCCCTCACTTGCCACTCTGTCCCCACATTCCTGGAGAGATTGTGTTAAAGAGTGAGTTTGTTGGACTGACTGCAACCCACCAACTGACATCCCAGGATGGAGGCATCCATCCTCCCAGCATGCACCTTCAACTGCCCAAGGTGCTATTTAACTCAAGTCACTTCTGTCTCAAGTAATTTCTGTCACAGTCATGGCTTTATCACTCTATGCTGCCACCAAGGCTATCACACAATAAATAACCAGTCACCCACTCATCTCACTAAGGGGCAGCCAGCACCATACATTATCAGTCTGCATCCAACTATGAAAATAATGATTTTAGCGCTTTACCTAAGTTACTATTTTGTGTTAGTGAGCTAGGCTTTGGCTCAACTTTAATATAAATATCAGTTTATGCTAGCACTTATATTATATCTCTTAAAGTTCTAAAGAGTTCTGTCTTTAGACTTAGTTCTGCTTGCAGGACTGTTATCAAAAACATTCAATGCATTGTTCATAGTTGTGATATAACCAATTTTTTTCTCTTCTGTAACATTCTGTGCCTTGAGTGTCTTAAATGGGTCTTTCAGGATCACCCTATTACCCTGGTTACCAAATTTTCATGTCAGTCTCAATAAGGATGAGGTTCTATCTGTGGGGTAGTTAGAAGACAGGCAGAATCTGTAGAAATGTGGACCTTAATTGAAGAGTAAGCCAAGCCAGGATCAAAGAAATAGTTTAAGCAATCTACATGTTTTGGTAAGAAACAGAGTAAACTATCTCAGCCTTATATTATAATTAGGCCACAAATCTCTTCTACTTTTGAATATAAGATTTTCTTCCATTAGATGTTTTTAGTCTCCTTTGAAAAGGGAGCTAATATTAGGAATCAAGTTCTATCAAGAATACTGAAAGGTCTGAGTTTTGAAAATGAGCTATATAACCAATCCTGAGGTTAGCAAAGATTGGTGCAAATGTAGTAGCTGTAAATGAAAATAGGTGAGACTCAGTAAAAGTGAAAAATAAGATTGTCGATGCCAAGAAGGTGCTATCAGTATCAAATTAGCCTTGTCCCTGTTTTGTTTGAGGAGAAGATCAAGTTCTGGATTAAGGGAAAATGAGGAACAGCATACATTAACGTCTGGTTCAGCTAGAAGGAGAAAGCACCCATCTTCATAATGTCTCATGATGTATTAGGAAGTAAAAGATTTGCGCTGATTGTTTAGATGAGTAGCAAGCATATCCAGTTTTGGAAGCATCCTCATTTGTGTGACATAATGAAAATTACATGGCTGCAGTTTTTATTCATGAACCAATGCCATTTTACTGCTCACCACACCTGCCATGTGACACTGTAGGTCTTGGAATATATGAGATGCTAGCAGATGGAGTTTGTGTTTTAGTCCATTCGCAAATAATAATTGTTTCTTCAAAGAGTTGAAAAGATTTGTTTCCACTTTTCTTGTTTATAAATCACATCTTTGTAGAGCTGTCGATGTTGACATGAAGGTCACCAAAATTAAATTCATCCTGGAAGACTGTAATGGTCTGGGTACTGTTTCTACCTCCTTCAAATTAACATAAAAAAGTTCTCTTGCTGAGAGCAGTTGCCTTGGACTGATAAGTGTCTGAAATGGGCTCCCAGGAATAAGCTGAAGAACCTATAGTCAGAATTTGAACATTGGAAAGTTGAAGTAGCAACATTCAAAAGTAAATATCTGTCACTCCAGGAATTTTCTTTCTGTTTTACGTTATAGGATTTACCATATCCGTAAGCTCAGTAAACTGGTCCTAAATATTTATGAGATGCCACATGTAATCCTGATTGATGGAGCAGGAAAATACAAGAAGAACTGTACCCCAGAGCTCTCAGAAACTGTCTTGATAAGGTGGCTTGTTGCTAACAGAACTGTTAATAGGACTGACTAAATCTCTACTCTGTCTGGAGTTAGACTTAGTGAATTTAAGAACTCGCCTAGAAAACTACTGAAACTGAGTAGTCAGAGGATAGTTCATTGAGTTTATTGTTATTCATAAACTTGTACAATACAATACAATGGTTTGATTAATGTGTTGTGTCACCAATTTCTTTGTTTTTAGTGCTGTCAGTCAATCATTCAAACATGGGAAAGTAGGTAAGCTTTGCTTTGTGTAAACAATGCAGGCAAAATTTTGTAATACTCTGGAGCCGTGAATAGTCCAGATGGCTGGGTTGAAAATGACCTGAAAGTGTTGATAAATTATCTGGAATCAGGGATATTCTTTTATGAAAGTGTTTCACTGGGGTGTGAAAATATTAATTTTCCATCTTTAGAGTAGCTATGAGTCCTGCTCAACATCATTATCATGAAAGGTTTTGGCCTCTGGTGAATGTTTTTGTATTTTGTATTTACAAACGTGTTCAGATCTTACAAGTGTGTAAGTAGTCTTGAGGTGCTCTTTTTGGCCAAGAAATAATCTGCAAAAAATGCTTACTTTCTTTTGTTCATAGGAATTCTCTGGATAGCATTCTTTGCAAGAAGCTGATTCATCTTCTGAAGCCAAGATGAAATTGATAATCTAGAGCATATGAAAACAATTGCCCTTGTGGTTTCTCAATAAATTCCATCATGTAACCATGCTGAACTATTTGAATCATCCATGTGTTTGTGATTACACATTAGCAGGCATAAATCTGACTCTGAAACTTGCCTCCCAGCAGTACCAGGGTGGTGGAAAGGATTAGAGGTAGTGGTCATCATGAAGATCTTGAGTTGTATCTGCCTTTTCCTGATGTATTTGCATTATAACTGTGCTGGTTTCCTTTGAACTGCTTTTCTCAGATGAAAGCATTGTGAAGGAGTTTCTTTCTATACAATGTATGAGATTAAGGTATAAAATATACATCTACATCTGGTTTTACAACTAACTGATAATTTGTTTTGTCCTTGACGCTGATTCATTGAAATTACTTTTCTCACTGTATTTTATTAAAAGAATTGGCTATGAAATTACAGTTTATTTGGCTACTGCTTTCACCCATGTAGGTTGTTTCACTTCAGAGTACAGTAGTGTGATCAAGGAGGTGGTATGTTTAAATAAGGGGGATGCACAGGATTTTTTCTCCCTGTAAAAAAAAAAAAGATGTTAGTTGGGTTTTATTTGGAAGCTTTAGCCATTTATTGGGTTTGGAGTTGGTGCTGAGCTACTTGCATATTCTTAGCAGTTAGCATTTAGCACTTCATCACCTCTTCCTAGCTATACCTTTTCTCTGGTGACCTGCAATTTCCCACAGGTCAAATAAAATAAAATCTGTCCAAGTTTTTGTAAAACAAATATCTGGTATGCAAAAGCACTCTGAATAAGTGGCAGTACTGCAAAGAAGCGTTGTCGCCTCACAGAAAGACGATGTCCTGTTCGATTCTCAGCTAGACCGTCTTCTGGGTGGAGACTTGCGTGAATGGGCGTATCTTCGTTGAAGGTTGTGCGTCAGGGCTGGCAACTCAGCACATAAAAATCCACTGCCAATCATTAGCGGACCGAAATTCTACTGTGGCAACCCTTAACCGGGAAAAGCTGAAAGACTCAACAACAACAACAACTGCAAAGTGATACCAATATAAGCGACGTTTAGCTGTAATGAAGTTTGCATTTTTCCCTGGTGCTGTGCATTCATGGAGTTTGAATATAAAAGTTTGGGGTGCATGCTATTTGAGATGTGCAGCCAGGCTTGCCCTCTACTGAAATTTTATTTATTTATTTGACATTTGTTGACCGGGATAGTCTGACTGGGACAGAGTCCTTTTTCAGCGGAGGCCTGGGGAGAAGAGCTCCAACATACAATAGATAAAAAGATTACAAACTTCAGTAAATAAGCTGCACAAAGAGTAATGATTGTCAAATGCATTTACAATAATGCAGGGAAGCAAGAGTTAATTGCTAATAGTGCTAATAACAGAGCCTTTAAAAGTAATGTATACCCAAAACATGATGTAATGTTCTTTGGGTGTCACAAGCTTGAAGGATGGCAAAAGGTGATAGGACAAGCCAATTAGTAGGATTATGTGGGGGGAGGAGTTAGAAGGAGTAAGTGTTAGGAAATGAGGTGTGAAGTTAGGATTGTAGTTAGTATAGTGGAGGTCATGGTTTGAATAGTTAGGTAGTTTGTAGAGCGTCAGGAAATTATCTACTTACTGATCGGAGGTAGATAGGAGAAAGAAGGCCTGAAGTATAGAGGCAGGAGGTAGGTGACTGGAGGAAAGTGGGGAAGATGAAGTTAGTAAGGTGTAAAAAGGAAAGAAGAGATAGGTATTAGCAGGAGGAAGAGAGATGTGAGAGGATGGATTTCCTGGGTGGAGAATTTGCTTGATTGTATTCAAGAATTTTTGGGGGTTTCTGGATTGTGTGGTCAGAGGTTGGTGATATAAATTCGTTTTATCATGATTAATGTGTTTTTAGTGAGAGTTCGGAGTTCCCTATAGGTTTGGAGGTGGGAGGGAGATTTACTCTTAGACCAGAGTTTCCAGGCAGAATCTCTTTTTTGAATAAGTGTCCGAGTTGAGTATGTGAGCCAGGCGGAGTAGTGGGATTTGATTCTAACAGTACGTGGAGGGGAGTTGAGCATGTTAAAGAAAGTAGAGTTAAAAATGAAGCAGCATTGTCAAGGGGCAGTGTAAAGATGGTGGTCCAGTTTATTTCAGAGAGAGAGCCATTGAATGTATCAGGGTTGAAAGTGGACAGTTTCCAGCATTCTTTGTATTTGTGGGGTTTGGGGATGTCTTTGAAGATAGAGGTTGGGATTGGTTACAAGAATCCAGTCGATGATGGAACTGGAGTTGGTGGATTTGTTCTGGAATATGGGAGAGGAGATGAGTTGGGTGAAACCGTAAACGTTAATGCTGGTGGCAGGGTTGTTACTGGTAAGGTTAAGCCAATCGATATTAACGTCATCCAGTATAATGGTCTCACTGGGGATGTGGTCAGATAAACAACTGAGAATCTGTTCTAGTAGGGGTATATTGTCACCTGGTGGTATGTAGACAGCAACTATCATTATGTTTTTGTGAATATTGATGTTTAAAGTTGGCTATTAGGAGTTCAGCTGGATGGAAAGAAGGAGGGGAATTAGGTGGGGGGTGAGGGTTAGGAGGTTCAAATATAGAATAGGAACACCACCATCTTTCTTGTGGGATCTATCAAGGTGAAGAATGCTGTATCCTAGGGGAAGAATTCTTTATCTGAGTTGTGAGGTTTAGGCCAGGTCTCTGAGAGAGTAACTATGTGAGGAGAGTATTGAGATATCCATGAGTGAAATTTTGTAATCTTATTTAGGATACGTGGGATATTGATAGAGAAGAAAGATAGATGCTTGGGAGGAGAATTGAGAGTGTTCAGGGAAGTATGAGGGGTAGTGGAAGGGGCAGTATGCATAACATTTAGGCCTGGGTTGGGGTGAATGTCACCAGGGAGAAGGACAGTGTTAAGTGAATGAGGGAGATGAAATATTAGTGAGTAGAGGTTATACATTTCTGTTTTATTCTGATGGGTGTGTGAGTTGTGGGAGGCAGTTTGATTTTGGGGAGGTTGAATTCAGATGAGGAAAAGAGTGAGGGGGAGTATGTAGGGGAGTAAGAGGAAGTTGGAGACTTAGGGGGCAGAAAAAGATGTGTGTGGAAAGAGGTAAGATTAAAGGTCAGTAGCAGAAGGGAGGAAAGAATGAAAGGGAGGAGTGAGGAGGAGGAAACAGTAAAGGACATGGTGGACAGTGTGATATTAAGTGAGAAAGGAAATAGAGTTTTGGAGATGAAATGAAGGAAGGGGAGTTTACTAAAGAGTGAGTCGGGTGGGGAGAAGGGGATTAAGACTGGAAGTTATATAATAGGTGTGTTAGGTAGGGGGAGGAGGAGGGAGGGAGAGGTAATGACTGGTAAGGGATTATGGGGAGTAGTTAGCCTAGGAGGGGTGGAGTGAAGCAGGTGTATAGAAGGGGGGGTTCAGGTGGGAGGGTACATTTTCGATAGGACAGAGTATGCAAAAAGTGGGGATTAGGAGGGGGAGGGGATGTTGAGGTTAACTATAAAGGAAATTGAAGAGGTGGTGGGTGGAAATGGGGGTAGGGTAGTGGAGTGAGCCCGAGCATAGCAAGGGCGAATGGAGTGGGTTGAGCCAGGAAACAGCAGGCAGCAAGATATTAGAAAAA
Organism: Protopterus annectens; assembly: GCF_019279795.1. Taxonomy (NCBI): domain Eukaryota; kingdom Metazoa; phylum Chordata; order Ceratodontiformes; family Protopteridae; genus Protopterus; species Protopterus annectens. The sequence goes on from NC_056733.1 coordinate 680,190,322, forward strand.
CAATGTGTAGTCCACCAGAGAAAGCTGAAAAAGCTGTCACAAAGGTCAGGAGAGGAGAGTGTGAAGGTGAGTGAGAGAGCAGGCTGACCCAATAGAGCAGGGTGAGTTTATGGGTTGAAATCAAGTCTGTGAGAGTTAAGAAGCAGACTAGGAGCTATGAAGATTGGGAGGTGAAGACAGTAGGGATAGGAAAGTACCTAAGTAGTGAAACAGTAAGAAAAGTTAGTGAGAAAGAATAGCTGAGTGGAGAAATGGTAGCAGACACTAGAAAGGTCACTGGAATATCAAGGAAGAGGAGCGGCAGAGGTCTGGTAAGGGCATGAGCAGATGGCCTTACAAAGAAAAAAAATACAGCAAGGAATTGTTATTAACTAGACATACATAGGTTCATAGGTTCATAGGTTGGTACTAAGCTATAGGCCCTAGGGCCTATACAAGCCTAGCCAAACAATTCCATGGATATTTCTTCCCACAATATTTACTTTCCTGGACCCCTGTCTAGCAGGGTGACTGACGTGATCCCTGGGGTGAATTTCCTATCTCCCATCCAATCGTCAAGGTTCCTTTTGAAGAGGGCCAAGGAGACACACTGCTTGACATGTATGGGCAGTCTATTCCAGAGTATGGGGAGTGTCTGGGTCAGGAGCCTATCCCTCCAGCATGTTTTGTTCATTGTGATGACAAGGTTTAGATCTCTGGAGCGTCTGGCTCTAAGGGATTGGGATTTCTTTAAGTGGAGCATGTCCAACAGCTCAGGGTTTGACATGGCCTTGTATGTTAAGCAGAGATCGCCTCTGAGTAAACGATATGCCACAGAGTATAGCTGGAGTTTTTTTAGACGGTCAGCATAGGGCATCTAATTTAGGCCTGTTATTCTTTTAGTGAGGTATTTTTGCAGTCTTTCCAGCTGTTGCAGATGTCTTGTGAGGTACATACTAAACGGGGCATTGTACTCTATAATGGGTCTAATGAGGGATGAGTACAGTGGGACAATGACCTCCTTTTTTCTGGATGAAAAGCCCTTAGTGATGAGGAGTGCCACATAGAAGGATTTTCTGACTGTTGTGGTGATGTGGTTATCGAAGGTGAGACCACTGTCCACCTGTGTCCCTAAGTCTCTCATCACACTTTCAATGTTTAGTGTACTGCCACCTATGTAGTAATTCATGGGTACACGGTTTTTCCCAAAGGGGATAACTATACATTTCTTGGCATTAAGCTTGAGCCCATGGCTCTGGCACCAAGCATCTGTTTCTGTAAGGCCCTTTTGTAGAATATCCCACAACATTTGGAGATTCAATAATGGCTCCCAGTTTGCAGTCATCTGTGAACTTTGTTAGCCAGAGTCCCTTAGTGTTGGCCTGTACTTCAGAGAAGTAGATGCCAAACAAGAGCGGTCTCAGGACTGAACCCTGAGATACTCCACTTGCCACTTGTCTGGAGCTGGATTTGGAGTCAGCTACGTCTACAGTCTGGGTTCTGTCAGTAAGTCAGTTGGCAACCCATCGAGTGGCATAGGGATTTATGCCCAGCTTAGTAAGTTTATCTGTGATTCCAGAGTGGGGGATGGTGTTGAAGGCCTTGGCAAGGTCCAGATAGGCTGTGTGGACCGCCTTACCCTCGTCCACAGCTCTGGAGACTGATTCAAAGAAGTCAGTCAGGTTCAGGAGACAAGATCCACCCTTCACAAATCCAAATTGGGTGGGGTTCAGTGTTTGAAGGTTGCCAATGTCTTTGTTTATAATTTCCATGAAAATGCATTCCATGCCCTTGCAGATCAGGCTTGTCAGACTGATGGGACGGTAGTTCCCGGCATCCAAGGTGGATCCCTCCTTCTGGAGTGGGATAACTGTAGCTGTGCACCACTCAGTGGGCAAGAAGCCTGAGGTGAGGCTATGATTAAACATGACACTTAGGTGAGGTGCCAGTTCATTTTGTAGTTCCTGTACCAAATTATACTGTTATTGTCTTTGTCTTGACCTTTTATGTTGTTGTAATTTGTGGAGCTTTTCTCCCCGGGCCTCCACTGAAAATGGACATATAACCAGCTGGACTAGCCCGGTCAACAAATGTAAAATAAAATAAAATAAAATAAATAAAATAAAATAAAATAAATGTGGTACACAGCTCGGGATGTTATCTGGTCCCATGGATGCTGTATTCTTAGATTTGGAGAGTGTGGTTTCTACCTGTGTGGCTGTGATTACCGGAATTTGGCAAACTTTTGGTATTGAGATGGGCCCTTTATGGGGTGAGGGGGGTGAAGTTGGCACTAAATTGATCTGCCAGGATATTAGCAATATCCTTGGGATCAGTATATTTAATGCCATTCTGTTGTAGCTCAGAGCAGATCTGAGCATTGCCATTTAGATTCTTGACATAACTATAGAATGCCTTGTGGTTGTCTTTGGAATCTTTGGCAATTTTATTTTCATAACTAACTTTGGAGGATTTTATGAGGGATCTCAGCTTCTTACTGAGGCTGGTAAGGGAGTTTTTTGCATCCTGGGATTTTCCTCTTTTCTGCAACAGTTTCTTCCTTCTGTTGTATAGTTTGTTTATGGCAGGGGACCTCCAAATTGGCTTCCTTTTTTTGGAGGAGAGCATCTTGGTTCTATTTGGGATGGCACGATTCATGCACAAGTGGATTTGCTCGTACAATGCCTTAGTGTAGGATTCAGCAGTCGAACTTTCAGCTCCCGTCTGCATGGGTGCCATGAAGTTTGTCACTTCTGACTTAAGTAGCATGAAGTTGGCTTTGGGGAAGTTTTTTATGGAGGTTTTCTTACTGGGGGGGGGGGGTGGGATGTGGATGTCAAGGGTGATTTGCTTATGGTCAGACCTGACCAATGAGGGGGTGATCACTGGTGTGGAGCATCTATCTCCCATGTTAGTAATGACCAGGTCTAGGATATTGGAGCCCCTGGTGGGACAATGGATTAGTTGATCCAGGGCACTGGAATTTATGAATTCCAAAAACCGTTGGGAAAAGGTGTTGGTACCCGAGTAGTTTTCCAAGTTAATGGCAGGGTAGTTGAAATCTCCCAATATTAGGGTGTTTGGTTGTATCTTAATATTTTCCAGTATGCTTAGAAAGGTGTAGTGAGAATCTTGGGGCATGGTGAGGGATCTGTAGCAAGCTACAATTTAGATTTCAGTCTTACCTAGTGTTAGTTGCACCTGGAGAATTTCAGATACATTGTGTTGGGCAACTAGCCTGGAGGTGTGAATATCCTTGGTGAATATGGACACTCCTCCACATTTAGTGTTTCGGTCTTGGTTTGATGGCCGAAAAGTGTGGTAAGAGTTGTAGCCTGGTAATGCAGGGGTGCTCTCTGAAATCTTGAACCAGGTCTCAGTTACTGCACAGATATCAATGTTCTCCATTTTTAGGAGTGCCTCGAGAGTGCATTTTGAAGTTTGGACTTCTAGCATTAATTAGGATCACCATCAGATTTTGCATGCTTGTATTTGTTACAGTGGTGGTTTTTGTCCTTTGAACCTTGCCTAAAAAAGGCACTATAGGGGTGGCAAGAGCTTTAGCCAGTAACCCGAATCCCAAGGGTGACAGGTGCAGACCATCTCTGGCAAAGCATCGTAATTTGTCGATCATGTCGTCCCAGGCAGACAGATACTGGATCCCCTTTGAATGACACCAGAAGCTTAGCCAATTGTTGAAGTCAATCATTTTGTCCTTATACTTTGGTATCATTCTGGGTGAAGGCAGGATGCTACTCAGCTTAGGGTCATACCTTACTGGGCCACATGATCCGAGAGCTCTTCCATGTCTCTTTTACTTCAGTCAAGATAGAGTGTGGAGCTGAAGCTTTCAGGTTTTGCTGAAGGTCGTGTTATCTGGTGGAAGATGGGGAGAGGTAGCTTGCTTTGGCAGTAGTGAACAGATCAGCCTTACAACCTAAAAAAGGAAGAAGGCAATTATGAGTTAATGAGAGTTAAAGATACAGAGGAGAAGTATTACGGCACTTGAGGAGTGCAGAGAGGGGCAGGTATATACCTTGAGCTTTGCTGAAACTGGTTTTCAATGCTTTCATTTCTCAGTATTGTCACTTGCTGAAATTCAGTCAGTCAAAATGAATCACAAAACTTTTTGGTGGGCAACCAGAAGATGGGGAATATTTTTTCTTATTATTTATTATTTTTTATTTATTATTTATTATTATAATTTTGAGAGGAAGGAGATTTAATTTGACTCATACAGAAATAATCTTCCTCAGTTGAAGAATTACAAAAAACTGCTTTTTTTTGGTTTTTTTTTTTTTTTTACTCTTGCCCATTTCAACCTTTTCTGGTACTTTGAAGGTATGTTTCTCAGTATTCTATCCATATGCGGTTGTCAGTCCAAAGAAGTTACTAACATCTGTCCCTGTCATTTCAAGTCAATTTCTTGTACCAAATTAAAACATTCCTTAGCAACCAATCTGTATTCAAAGGACAGTTATGGTGAGACAGTAGTCAGACTTCATGATGGTACAGGAGGCATAGTTTAAAAAAACAAAGGTACACTGACGCAGAAATGAAACTGCTGCTGCTGCTGCTCTAGGTACATTTTTCACAGGACAGAGGTCACTGAGGAGAATTTTGGTACTTTAGTTTCATAGTTTCATAGTATAGTACTAGGCTATCTGCCCTAGAGCATTTATAAGCCTAGCCAAAGTGTATGTGGCTTTCGCCACCCCATGTAATGATACAAAAGTGTACAATTTAAATTAAATTTAGTTTACTGTGCCTCTATCTAGCAATGACACAGAGATGACCCCCGGGGTAAACCTACGATCACCCATCCATTCGTCCAGATTTCTCTTGAAGAGAGTCAGTGAGGGGCTCTGCCTAACATGGACAGGTATCCTGTTCCAGAGTGCAGGAAGCCTCTGGGTTATGAATCTGTCCCTCCAGCATGTCCTATTCATATTTGTGCTGAGGTTTAGATCTTTAGCTCTCGTGGCTCTGATGGATTTGGATTTTTTTGAGGTGGAGCATGTCCATTAATTCTGAATTGGACATGGCCTTGTACATAAGGCACAGATCACCTCTGAGCAGGCGGTATGCTACTGAATAGAGCTGGAGCATTTCTAGTCTGGCAGCATATGACATATGCTGGAGACCCTTGATCCTCTTGGTAAGGTACTTTTGGGGTCTCTCCAGCTGCTGCAGGTGCCGGGTGAGGTACATACCAAATGGGGCATTGTACTCAATCATAGGCCTGATAAGGGAGGAATATAAGGGTACAATGACATCCTTTGATCTGGATGTGAATCCCTTCATGATAAGGTGGGCAAGGTAGAAGGTCTTTCTAACCACTTTGGCGACATGGGTGTCAAATGAGAGGTCACTGTCAACTTGGGTCCCCGGGTCTCTGATTACTTTTTCCGTACTTAATGGATTACCACCTATGTGGTAATTTGTGGGTACTTTGTTTTTTCCAAAGGGGATGACTATACATTTTTTTGGCATTTAGTTTAAGGCCATGACTCTGGCACCAGTCATCTGTTTCTGTGAGGCCCTTCTGGAGGATGCATATGTCAGCTGGTGTGTCGACTATGGCACCTAGTTTGCAGTCATCTGCGAATTTTGTCAGCCACAACCCCCTTATGTTTGCCTGCACATCTGAGAAATAAATGCTGAACAAGAGGGGTACCAAGACAGAGCCCTGTGGGACTCCACTTGTGACTGGCTTAGAGTCTGACATAGCTCCAGCTATTCTGACTTTGTGGGTTCTGTCCTTTAGCCAGTTTGCAACCCATCTTGTGACAAACGGGTTCACATTTAAGCTGTTGAGCTTGTCTATGATGCCTGAGTGGGGTATTGTGTCGAAGGCTTTTGCCAGATCCAGGTAGGCTGTATGAACTGCTTTGTCTTCATCGATGGCTCTAATGACTGTTTCAAAAAAGTCCACCAGGTTTAAAAGACAGGATCTGCCTTTTACAAAGCCGAACTGGGTAGGGTCAATTGTCTGTAGGTCCCCAATGTCTTTGTTTATGAGTTCCATAATGATCCTTTCCATAGCTTTGCAGACCGGGCTGGTCAAGCTTATGGGGGGAGGTAGTTTCCAGGGTCTGTACAGGTGCCACCTTTGTGGAGTGGGACCACTGTAGCTGTACGCCAGTGTTCAGGGACATATCCTGTAGCAAGGCTAAGATTAAACAGAGTTCTTATGTACGGGTTTAGCTCCTCTAGGAGTTCACGTAGCATGCAACCCGGGACACCGTCAGGTCCCATGGATGCTGTATTTTTAGCTTTGCTACCTGGACATCTGAGATTTCAGGGAGGTTGCATTCAGCTGAGATATTTATTTCGTCTTTTGGGGGAGAGGGACGGGAGAAATTTGCACTGAACCTGTCTGCCAGTATGTTGGCAATATCTGTGGGTTCAGTGTATTTTTTGCCGTTATGAACTAACTCTGCGCATATCTGAGGGTTTCCGCCCAGGTTTCTAACATAACTGAAGGGATAACAGGAAACATCTCTGTGTTTTTTTAGTAACCCCTTCAAAATTTGTAGTGGGAGAGATTGATTTTTCATTCCTTTAGGTTACTTATAGCTTCCTTTAACAAGCCACCTTTACTAAATTTTAGCACATTATCAGTTTACTCTTTCTTCTGGTTAAACTCTTTAGATTAATGTTTCAAGAATAAAAAAATGGGGAGGGAGTTTTTCAGAGAATAGGAACATAGGAATTAAAAGGCAACCAAGCTGTGAGCCCATTTCTTACTTGCCAGAACCTACCCTTAGGCCTTATCTCCCTTTTCACGGAAGGACAGGCCAGTCATATGAAAGGTGAATTTATGAAAACCCATCCATTTTTTCCACCTCCTTTTTAAAGGAAGACAGTGTGTTACATTGCTTAACTTGGAGTGGAAATTTGTTTCAGAGTGGGGGCAGGTGCAACAAATATATCCCTCCACCTTGTCTTATTTATTTGTTGAAGTAGATTTAAATCTCTGGCCCTGGTGTTGGTATTTGATTTTAGGAGGTATAAAAGCTCTTGGACTACAGATCTACGGATTCAGTTATGGCCGTATATGCAAGGCACAGATCGCCCCTCAGAAGTTTATATGATACAGAATACAGAGATATATCTGCCAGTCTTTCTTGATGGCTCAGGTCTTTTAACCCCTTGATCTTTTTAGTTAAGAATCTCTGGAGTCTTTCTAATTGCTTGATATGTCTAGTAAGGTATATGCCAAAGGGAGCATTGTACTATATGATGGGTTTAATCGATGTGAAGTACAAGGAGGTGAAGACTTCTTTTAATCTTGGGGAAATAACTTTTGTTATGAGCTGTGAAAGAAAAATAGAAATTTTCTAACCACCGTTACAACATGATGGTCAAATGAAAGGAAGCTATATACCCAAATATTCAGGTCTCTCACCACCTTCATATTTTGAAGTGATATGTTTTCTATATTATAAGCTGGAGCTAGAGGTTGTTTACCAAAATGCAAAAATGTTGCACTTTCAGCATTTAGTGTGAGACCATGTTTTATACACCAGCTATTGACAAGCTCCTGTATGTCAGGGGGAGACTTGATGACTTCCAGCTTACAATTATCTGTGTACTTTGTTAACCAAGGATCCTCATTTGATATACAGAGGTCTGAGAATTAGATACCAAATAGCTGAGGTCCCAGCATATATCCCTGAGGGAGTCCAGTAATTACCTTCATTCTATTAGAGGATGCAGTTTCTACTCTTACTTTGAATCGTGTCCCTCAGCCAGCTGACTTTCTATCCTCTAACCATGTATGGGTAAATTTGAATCTACTTCAGCTTGTTTATTACATTTGTATGTGGTATGGTACCAAATGCCCATAGTCGATGGTCAGAGTGACCCTCTCAAAAATTCATTAGATTCATCAGATAGGATCTACTCTTGACAAAGGCATTCTGCTGGTGTTCAAATCTGGTAAGATTTGTGATATTACAGTTAATTAGGTCAGTTATCATACTTTCCATGGCTTGAATGCAAGACTTGTTAGACTGATAGTTCTGTAATTTCTGTAGTCAGTGGCTGGCTCACCCATGTGGACTGACACCATATTAACTATGCACCACACTTGTGGGACAAAGCCTGTTGCAAGGTTCAGGTTAAAGAAATTGAGAAGCAGATCCACCAGTGCTTGCTTAGCATTATTTATTGGGCAACTCGATATGTTGTCAGGCCCCATGGATGAGGTGTCCCTTGTTTAAGAAAGTACATAATCTTTTGTGATGGTTGGTGGCTTGGTTCCATCTGGGATAAGTGGGCATGGAGTATATGTCTCTGGGATGAAGTTTGCACTAAATTAATTTGCCAATAATAAATGCAAGAACAAAATAAAACCAATATAAATACTTGCTAGGCTGAAAACAAAAATGAACCAACAATAGTAGCGTAAAATCTATTTATTCACCGCTTTCGTCCAACCAGACTTTATCAGAAATACAAATTGAATGAATTTCAAGCCATGTTTAAATACTCTAAACATAAATAGGTGCTCACATCTCAAATGAATAAAGTAATTATTCAATCAAATGCTTAAAAAGACAATGCATAAAATAAAACAAAACTAAAGTGCTTCTTTATTTAGCAGCTTTAACATATACTCTACGTTCTTTCAAAAAAAACATTTGATATTAACAGCATCATTTAAACCTGGGGAAATGTCAGCCCTTAACTTTATTTGCCATCTAGTTTCTCTCTGTTCAAGATCATTTTTAAAATTCCCCCCCCTTAGGCTTAAATGTCCCTGTTCCAGGACAGAAAATAAAATGAAAATCAAATGTTTTTTAAAAGAACGTAGAGTATATGTTAAAGCTGCTAAATAAAGATGCACTTTAGTTTTGTTTATTTTATGCATTGTCTTTTTAAGCATTTAATTGAATAATTACTTTATTCATTTGAGATGTGAGCACCTATTTATGTTTAGAGCATTTAAACATGGTTTGAAATTCATTCAATTTGCATTTCTGATAAAGTCTGGTTGGACGAAAGCGGTGAATAAATAGATTTTACGCTAATATTGTTGGTTCATTTTTGTTTTCGGCCTAGCAAGTATTTATATTGGTTTTATTAGTTTTATTTTGTTCTTTCATTTATTATTAGTTTTTTCTGTGTTTTGCTATGGCTTAAACACAGGGAGACCCTTTAATGGATGTCAGTACTTACACCATCCAAGGGACTCCAGAACATAATGTGACTCAAGTCTTATTAAACACCATGGAGGATATCCAGAAAACTTTATATCTACTGCTAAGTGAACATTCCCATGTAGAATCTACTGCTTCTGGGTCTGAAGATGATGTTGATACTGTCGTTGAGGTGAATACCAGAGGACAGCATATTTTTCCATCAAGAAGTAAGGAGCCAGTGGAAGAGAGGGCTGCAAAGCCAAACAAGACCTATTCCAACATCACAGCAGTTCTAAATAATGGTGAGGATCCCTTTATTAATACAAAGAGACTGGGTGATCCTGTTGATTTAATTGAATACAGAGATCAGTTTGACATTTTGAACAAGTTGTTGAAAAAATACAAAAGCATTGACACTGAAAATAAGTATTTTCTTAAATGTATTGAACTAAACATTATACCAAAGGGACTTAGGTTTTTCAAGTGTCCCAATGGTCTTACAGTGAAAGACCCTTTTTTCAACAAACTTAAAGAGTTTTTTAATGAAGCTTGCATTAATTTTCTCAAGTTACTTATACACCATAACAGCAATAATATGAAAGATCTCAAGGATGAGATATTTTAGGTTGAACAAGCTATAGAGACTAAGTTCCAGTTTGTCGTTTGTGAAAGATTTGAACATTTTCTTATGCTTCAAGATGTAGAACAACATGAGAAAGCAGTTATTACAAGAAAAAACAACAAATTGGATCATGATCTGATGGCGTATGAGGCTGACAATGCTTATTCTATGTTTGTTTTAAACTAAAATAAGAACTCTTTGCTCTTTAACAGAAGTGCACGGGTTTCTAAGCAGGTCCACCTTAAACAGCATGGACCTACTAGGACTGCCTCTTTTGCTGATGTTGTCAGGAGTGAATCAGCCCCAAAAGCTGTTTCTTATCAGAAAAGGGACATGGAGGGTTCTACAGATGTAGTGAATACTACGGCTGATTCCATCATGCTACAAGATGAAACGACAGCATCATCTACTAACAACAGTGACAACAACAAGGAATTTGGTGGAAAACCGAAAACTTTTTTAGTTTTGGAAAAAGAACAGAGACAAATGAAAGCAAAGTCCATGACAACATGCAAGAAGGGTTGGAAGGTGTCCGACTCGTCAACGGACAATGAGTAAGGTACAACACAGATATTAAAGACATTTTAAATTTGTCTAACTTCGATTGAAATAGATATCATATCGAATTGTTAAGATTAGGCATTAATTTTGTACCTGCAATGAGAGCGGACATTACTAACATTATTTTAGATTTAAAAAAGTACACCAAAAAGTTAAATTTGTGTTATCTGTTAAAAGATGCTAAATGTAATGAAAGCATTTTAGTTAAGCCTTCCAGCTACAACCAAACAAACTATGTAAAACTTCAACACTGCAACACCAAAAGTCACTTGAATCCAAGCAAAGAATGGTAAAACATAACTCGATGACCGAGTATAAAATGACAAAATTTATTATACTTGTGAGCGCTTTCGAAGGGGTCTTTGCCCCAACTTCTTCAGACAAGTAATGTTCAAAAAAACCACACCTTTTATACAAAACTATTAAGTAGCAATTCAATTATCCCAGCTAATAAACATTCTTAAAGGAATATGATTATTTGAATAGTAACTAAGAAAATGCTTCCACTATGTGATTATCTATAAACATTTGAACATATAAAACCACATTTAACATGACAGATAATCAAAACTTAAAATACTAAAAGCCTATAGATACAAATCAATAACTAAATATTGGTTAATAGCTAATTAGAATAAAATAAAATAAAATAATATGACTAACAGCTTTTATGAACTTTTCCAAACACCTAAACTATTATGCCACCTTCATTGCTAAACATAATATATCCAACAATTTGCTCAAACTATTCACTGGCAACATAATACCACATATTGTAGCCCAAGCATCATAACATGCTACTGTTATACAAAATGTAAAAGTTATTTATTAAAATTCTATTATTTTATGAAATAAGGATAATTATAAATATAAACTTAAAACTACTAGAATTCAAAAGTTCATTACATACTACTAGTACTGTCACATTATAAATTCTCAGTTTCATCTACTTAATGCTTTAAGCTTCAAAATACTTTTAATTGATCCATACTCATTTAAGCCTGGCAGAATGTGTGCTGAGGTTCGGATCTGCCACATCAGTTCATTCTCCTCTAACTTCAGCTGCCAAGGCCCCCCTCTCAAATCAAGTTCCATTTGTTGTATCACAGTATATAAAAACCTGTGGTCGGGATTTTCATTAATATGTTTTGCCGATGCATTTAGGCTATCGCCTTTGTTGATGCAATATTGGTGTTCATAGATTTTTTGCCTAAATTTTCTCTCTTTTTCCAATGTAATATGATGCACATAACTCGCAAGTTGCAAGATACACCACCCCCTTAGAACTGCAATTAAATGTTCCATTAACTGTATATGGCTTGCCCCTAATTGTTACCTGTTTGCCTAGTTTTATGAATTTGCATTGCACGCAAGCCCCACATTTTCTCATCCCCATCATACAACAAATTGAACTTGATTTGAGAGGGGGCCCTTGGCAGCTGAAGTTAGAGGAGAATGAACTGATGTGGCAGATCCGAACCTCTTGTCACTGAGTTCCTTCTTGGTAGCGCCTGCCATTGCCATGGAATCCATCAAAGGACCCTTGCCTCAAAAAGATAAGTCTTTAGGGGACAATAAAATTTTGCTGGGCTTCCAGGGAATGATTTCAACCACATGCAATTTCTTCCATGCCTGTCTCAAAACCAAGTCAGATAATTCATCTGAGAGGGAGGGACCTCCCAAGAAATAGATGGGCCAGCTCCAAAAGTCTCAAGGAATACCGATTTCTCCTGGAAGGGGGCATCAGTGGACCTCCCCCTTTTCTGTCTCAGAAGTTCAACAATCTTAACAAAGGAGATGTCCTCACGAGTGATCTTCCCCTTCATAGAAATCAGTATCCTCTGTAAGGGACTCCTATTGAGAGTCCATATCCCTCCTTTTTGCGCAAAAAATGTCTGGTAATCCTCTCCAGCAGGCTGCTCTGGAGAAGGGTCTGAAGCAGATGGGGAGTTCACAATATCAACTCCCTCGAGACTTTCAGGGGTTGGCTGTCCTGACATGATGAAACATGAGGGACAAAGACCCAAAGAGCTCCATGGGAGCAAGAACTGATCCAAGCAGGGAAGGAAATCCTGTTCTCTAGACTGAAAAAGCACCTAACTGCACCCAAAGCACTCAGCTGGTAGATCTGTGTCTGAAGCAATCGAGTGGCAAGCAAGATCTGAAGTAACTTACCACAGGGAAGGGAATATCAGATAAGGGGAATAGTCTGAACCTTGGATACAAAAGTCTGAGAGTGGCCAAAGTCAGATCCAAGATAGGTCTGATAATCCATTCATTGATGACAGAAGAGCCAACATTGGATCTGTGTAAAAAAAATACCTGACTTTGGAGTAATTTGCCCAAAGACATACTCGTGGAAATTAATAATTTTGTGTGTCAAGAACTCTTGTAGCAATATAACAAATGGGCTTCAACTTGCCAGTGTCAGTCATTATTCAGGCTGTTTTTCTGAAGCAGTAGAGGGCCTGACTGAGTAACAGCAATGCCTTTCTTGTGTTACTGTTCCTGCTATGTCAATTAGTGCAGAGTGCACACAGAAGCGGTGCTACTTCACATTATGTTCGTCTCATTTTACAGCGTTGAAAGCACGTTTGTTTGAATGTGCTTTTTATTCATAAGTAGTTTCATCAATCATTCAATTTAAGTTCAACTCAATAAGTATAAGAATATTCAATTGTTTTTTATTCTTCATTATTTCAGAAAAATTATGTTAGTGTTAGTATTCTCATTTAACTAAATGAAAACGTGTGTCCATGGAAGACAAATATCCTGTAAAGATTTCCATTTAAGGTGTGTACATGTGGACATTTTTATTTTCTTAGGATATTATGTGACAATGATAATTGTGAACCTCTTGCTAGATTTGACAAAACAACTAAAATAGGAGACTGAAATCCCTAAAAACTTCTCTTACAGAAAGGTTACAAATGCATGTATTAGAACTCCCCGAAAACCAATCAGCCAAAATCTGATACCCTAAAATAAGCAAAACACACAGAAACAACATAATACAGTCAATGAAAAGCCTACAATGGATTCACAGACAGCAACATATAAGATCTACTCATCTAACCTACCACTGTACAGCAGTAGACTAAGTAAATGAACAACTCAGCCTAAATAACAATCTTAAGGCAATTCGGAGACATCTATTCTATGTCACACCTCTCAACAACTTAGAGCAAGAAATCTGGATAAAGCCACAAATAATGGGGGACAAAGGCCCCAAAATAGGGACACTTTTTAAATATTGTTCTTACAAACTTAGAAAGTTGATAGGATGACAGGTTTTGCATTAGTATGAATTTTCTGAAGTAATTAAGTGTGAAAATCTGACCAAAAATATAAGTAAAAAATCTGGACATTCAGCAAAAATCTAGACAGTTGAGAGCTATGTACCATGTACTGAGGTATTGATTTGACTACATCACAGTTACAGAGGTCTTCTAAGCAGCCTGAAGGTACTAGGTCACCAATACAACACAGTTACTGAAAATAAAAGTGCTGTTTTGGCAGCATTCCATGCACAAGCTCCTCCTCTCCACCTCTGCACTGAATACATGTAAGTATTCTCATACATGCGTGCATATATTTACACATACATGTCTGTAGTACCAATAGAAGTATCTATGTATGCATATGCAATGAGTCAAATGCATTTTTATTTTTAAATGCATTTTTACTTATTTCCTAACCTAGCAAGCTTGCTAGGGTCAACTACCTATTTTCAGGCGAAATAACTCTGAAGAGTGCTGCCTGGTGAAGAAATGCTAGGGCTTATTGCCTGTTTTCAGCAGTGACATGCCAGTGTGAATTTCTGAAAGTTGTACATTTTGCAAGAGGAGACTGAAGGACTTAAACCAAGGATTACAGAATGATGTTTGTAAACAGTTCATAGTCTTAATTCTCTCTGTGCTAAAAATGCTAGGACAATAGATAGGAATTTTACTGCTGCTACTGACAGTGAACAACTGCACCTACAAATATGCAAGGGATGTACCCCTTCAAGATAGGTTAATCAAGGATGTGCACAGGAAGTCTGGGTACAATTTGCCTTCCAAAATAAATGCTATATATAAATCCAAATATTATATTTTGGACAATTTGATGAATATGCATTTAGACAAAATACTGCTTTTTAACTATTTGGAATCAGCTATGTTGGTTGTCTTAGACCAAAATGAAGGCAGTGATACAAGGAGAGATTGAATAAGTTTTGACTGCACTCCCTATGTGCCAGAAGGGAAATTGTGATATTTTTAGGGTCATATGGTCATTTGGGGGACTTGTGAAGAATAAGGGCTAAAATGAAAGGACTAGGCAGAGTTAGGAGAAGGTCCATCTTTCAAACAGAGAAGTCAAACTGCAGTTTGAAAATGAGGAAATGTTACTTTACAGGTATTCAAGAGACTGAGATATATGGAACAAAATGGAAAAGGGAGATAGAGCTAAAGGGCGCTAGCTGTTACAATCAGACAGGGAAAAAATACAGACCATTACTCTTTTTCTGCCATCAAACTGTATTTTTCTAAGTTCTAAATTCTGTCTCTTTAATACTATTTAAATAGATTTCAGTCTAGCTTAGTCCTCTTTTAGCTCAGATACTGTCAGCCATTCATTTTAGTTTGCAATCCTTTTGTTATTTCAATTTTTGTTTAATTCAGCTCAGGGCCCATTTTCAGGGACAGCCCAAGGAGTTAAAGCTCCATTACATAACGTTTAGGTACACATAAGTATTTTATGATCCGTAGACCATCATGAACCTAAAAGTTTTCATCATAACAATATAACATAGTCATATACATACCTATAGAATTACAGTTACCGACACTGCAGTTTTCTTCATAATAGACGACAGTAGAATTTTACAGTATCTGCCAGTCCAGATAAAGTAACTTAATCTGAAATACTGCAAAAAGTTCTCCAGGAGAGAAGAGGTTGATTTTCATTAAAGAAGTATTAAAGTTATAGATGGGTATTCAGGTAATGACTACACAAGGGCATTTGTACGTGTAAAACATGCCCTCTTTTAATTTAATTATAAAATGTTGGTAGGTATTGGCCTTCCTAATCTCAGTGCAGCACCAGCATTGTAGGCTTTATTGTCATCCCCTTTTTTGTTCTGGGAATCTCTAGCAGCAGCTGCCATGTGTTTCTGTGTTCCCCTGGGGTATGTATTCAATTAACAGATTGGACCGATGCCAACAAGGTATTTTTGGAGCTTATTTGCAATTCTAAGTTAAAGACTGGTCATATGCAACTGCAATTTAGGTCATAACAAAAGGGTAGAAGGCTGCAATGCTTTTCAAATGTAATGACTCATTTCACTAATTTGGCCAGCCTCTTTTAGGTTCAGGTCATCTCTTTTGTATATTATGTCACCAGAAAAAGGGAGTAAGATATATTGAGCTGCAGTAGTAGCAGTAATGGTCAAAATAATATGGTAACAGCCATTTTTGCAGTAAAATGAATCAGACCATTTTTAACTCTATAAATGAATATTTGTTTAATGTCTTTTGACCACAACACAGCAGGCATTTCCAGACTTCTGTGTAAGATGTAACATATATATTTAAGTGGAAAACTTGCAACTATGACGTCACAAAGATTTTGTACACACAGGGCCTTTACTTTATCAGTTTCCCCATGTATTGACTCTAAAGAAAGCTGTCTTGGTATTAGATAGACTGAGAATCAGATGTTTTTGTAGTAACTTGTGTTTCAAATTTTTGCAGTCCAAGTTGCAGACCGGCTTGAATGTAGTTTAAGCTTAAGTTGTTGGATGATGCTTGAATAGTAAGAGCAGCATTCTGCATAAGCTGCCTTCAATCACTTCATAGAGACAAAGCATTAAGGAAAAACTGTATTTTAGAATAGAGAGGAAGTGGCTGTCTATCTGTCTTTTACTTTCTCTCCTGTGAGTTACTGGTGAACTACAGGAGATATTTGACTGTTGATATCTAAAGCTTTCATTTTCTACATTACACTAGTGAAGAATGGCTAGTTGTGCCAAAGACTTTTTATAGGTCAAGGAACAAAAAGCCCCTTTTACCTGTACTTACCTTACCTGTCCTTCACACTTTTCTTGTGCTTAGAGTATATGTTTTTTTTTTCTTTTTTACATTATGACTGTATTCACTCCTTATTGAGGATGAAAGCCATGGTGCTGCTTGAGGAGTCCTACATAATTACAAAAGTAGTCAGCTGCTAATGGGCTATTTTATCTACAGTTCTTGCAAGAGGAATGAGCAGAAAAACAGACCTACAGGTGCCCTTTGTAGTATTAAAGGTACACTTGTTGACTTATTTCCAGTGCGCTGGGCTGATACATTCTGTCATGCCTATGAACCAAGTTAGATCAGCAACCAAGGTGTCAGAAAGTGAGACAAGAGGCTGTAGGATTTGAGAAGAGTACCTTATGACCTTCTCTTATGCTTTACAGTGTAGTGGAAGACATCTGTGTGACCTGGCAGTCTGATTTAGGCAGAAAACAGAGCAAAGTGATGCTGACAGAAATCTAAACTTGGGAAGGAGAGTAGATGCATGTCTGTGCTTTCCATATGGCTGCCAGTGCATATCTTAAACAATGGGAAAGCAGCAACAACAGGTATGGCACAACAAAAAAGCATAAGCCTAAAATAAGATGACCTTCAGAGTCTGCCACTAAGCCTTCACCCTTAGATGGAATGAATAAACCAATAGTCAATGATCCCTGGGCTTTGGGATCAGTGGAGGGAGTCAAACATTTAAACCCCAAGATCAACACAATCCCACCTTCCCTATTTTTTTAATCAAAATGTGGAAACATCTTGAACTAAGACTTTTTTCGTCATTAAGGAAGGGAAAACTATTTTGCATCCTTTATCTGAAACACCTTTGTACTTTCTAGGTCCTACTAAAATATATTTTTGACTTCTACTCTTGCCAACAATAAACCACCATCATGGCTGCTGTTATTCATTTATTCCCCTTTAAGATGTAAGAACAAAGGTGCAATGTGTCCACTATGCAAACAGCAGTAACAAGGATTTTTTGTTTACTGCCCCTGCCCAATTTCCACTATTGTACAAGGAAAAGCATGTAATGCACAGTTGTGAGGGGTACCACCCAGTTCCACAAGTGAAGTAACCCTCAAATTTCCCGCTTTTCCTGCAGTAAGTTTCTTTATGTAATCTCTTATTCCCAAAGGGGATTCTAGTAAATGGTGTGCCCCTCAGACATGCATGCCCACCCTCTCTTCTTAAGAAAGGAAAACAGATAGCACCTTATTATTCCTCTCTATCCTCCTGCCAGCTTTCTCATTGGGGTCTATATTAGAACATCGAAGTTTCAAAACTTTGAATGTTCTAATATCGAACCCTATTCAGCGAAAGCTGAAAATATCGAAGCAACAGAAAACCAAATTTTTTCCTAGGGAAAGAATTCAGTTGTCCGTTTCTGTTGCTTTGGTATTTTCAGCGCTGTGGTAGAAAGTTACGGGTCGGGTTCAGGTAAGTGTGCAATTGAGTGTGGGTTAGGGTAGTTAGGGTTAGGGTGCGGGTTAGGTATGTGTGTGATTGTGTGGACGTGAGGGTTTGGGCGGGTTAGGTGAGTTAGGGTTAGGGAGCAGGTGAGGTGAGTGCGTGATAGTGACGGACCTTAGGGTTAGGGTTTGGGTTAAGGTAAGTGGATAGTTAGTGGTGTGTGTATAGTTTAGTGTAGGGTTAGGTGTAAGATTTTAGGTGTATGTGTGTGGATTGCTGTTTGTTTGGTGTGCTTGTGTTGTGTGTATGTGTTTTGGAACAGCAAATTTTTTCCATAGGAAAAAATTTGCTGTTCTGTATGTTCGATGTTTTCAGCTTTCGCTGAATAGGGTTCGATATTAGAACATTCGAAGTTTTGAAACTTTGATGTTCTAATATAGACCCTCCCATTGCCCAGACCACTAATCAAACCTGTATCATCTTAGACATGCATGGCTTTATCCATCAACACACTGCAGCTCATTGCAAGTTTCTTTTTTTAAAGAATAGGAGATTTGAATGTCTCGCAAGATTGCAGTGAGAGGAAGTTCTTTACTGGGGTGACAACCCTTGCCTAATAACTTTTTTAAAAAAAGTGCTGCTACTTCAGCATTCAGCATGCAAATAATCTACTTTCTGACAGTACAATTATAACTTGGCTATTTCCACCATCAGTTTTACTGGGTTTCAGATAGATAGATACTACATTAATATCACCCTTTTTGCAAGATATATACCTCCATTTTTAAAACAATTATTTGTTTGGAAATGCTAAGAATTAATGGATGTGGGGTAGAAATTCTTGAGAATATTGCTTTCCTTTTGTCTGTTTTTCAGTTAGATATTAAAAAACATATGTTTTCTACTTTAGAGTGCCACTTTTACAGGTGATCAAATAGTAGTGTCAATGGTGTAATGGGTAGACCACTTGCCTTTGGTGCAGAAGGCTGAAGGTTTTATTCCCATAAGAAGTAGATGGAATGCTGACACTGCAATGCAGCACAAGGAGGGGATGCTGCACTCCTGAATGTGTCATCCTTCAGATCAGATGTTAAATAGACATTTCATCTTCTTGAATTGGTGGTAGCTCAGGTGGATATAAAAGATCCCATGGCACCTATCAAAAACAGTAGGGGAAATTCCGGAATGCCCTGACCAAATTTCCACCTTGGGTTTCCCCTGAAAAGAGACCACTAGCTTAGTGGGACATTAACCTGATCAACAAAGGATAAATAAGAAACTTGTTGAAGACAATGCCTTAGTTTTCTCATAGAAGAGAAGAGAAAAAGGGCCTTTTTCACATGGAAGGTGAATGGACGTACTGTGTGTAACCTCAGGTATCACAGACTGCAGTGCAGCACCGTCAGTATCTGCATTTATGTTGTTACATAGTATCTGCCTGTAAGTGTTTCTGATATTGCTCAACCTGAGTCACAAAGACATGGTATCAGATCATAACACTAATGACCAGAATTTCAAAATGAGCCTAGAGAATAAACAGAGTCAGTCAGGAGGGTAAGAAAAGACTAAGCTGCCTTTGGTCTGCCCTCTTTTCTCCTGCAGGGGATACAGGTGTCTTTGTTGCTCTATTGACACCTTGGTTACTGAGGTGAGTGATGATGCAGGACCCAGAAATGCCAGTCCATTAAGAAGAAGCAAGTATAGTCATATGCCAGTGGCACCATTGCACACACAGCAGGGGAAGGTTTTGCCTCATCAGAGTGATATTGTTGTAGGGACAGGGTTAGGCTGCATAGGTTAGTGTTCAGAGTCAGAAGGAACCTTGAAAAACAGCAAAAAATGGATCAATATGTCAGGAAATCTGACACAGAGGGACAAGGGACAAGAAGATTTCCCCAGTAAAAAAAATATTTAAAAGTATTTTTTGATATAAATACATCTGATTTAACCTTGGAAAGTATACCAGTATCTAGGTCACTACAGGAATGGTTTAGCCAGAACAGGATAATGGTCACATGGGACCCTAGGCAGGATAATGGGCCAGGTCTGCCCCCACATTCCAGTGTCCCATTACTCCCCCCCCCATCTATGACAAACACTGTTCAAGACTGTCATTGTGCATAATATTTTCCTTTTTTACTTTTGAAATCATTGCAGAGACGTAGATTTAATTTAAAACATAATTTATTTATGCTTTGTTGAGGGCTAGTCCCACTAGAATAGTAGTCTCTCTTCAGGGGAGAACAGAGTTGGTATATATTCTACTACGGGAAATTTGGTCAGGACATTGGGTAACATCCCTTACACTTTAAAATAGGTATCATAGGATGTTTTACATCCATTTCATCTACCACCAACTCAAGCAGATGGAGCCTTAGTTTAACATCTCACCCAAATATTGTCTCACTCAGGAGTGCAGCACCCCCTTTATGCTGTACCGCAAAGTCAGCAATTCATCTATCTGGAGTGGGAATAGAATCCACATCCTTCTGCTCTAAAGGCAAGTGTGTTACCTTTTGCACCACTAACACTGCTTTCAAATTTCATAGCATAATCACATTGAATATGTAGCAAAATTCACATTCATTAAAAACATAAATGGCCAGTGGTAGATTAAATACATCTTAGTTGGCCTCCAGATTGTTTTAAAACCATAGGCCCCCTGCATACATTTTTAATACCATGTATTCTGTGTTCTTTGATTCATGTTCTTGATCTTTTTAAATTAATTTCCTGTTTAAAACAGTAACATCTTTTGTTTAAAGCAACAACATTTGTAAGAGTGCATTTTAAATTTGTAGTTCTGAAATATTTTTCCAGTAAGCAGTGAAACAAAATGTATGAACCAGTAATGACAAAAGTACACATTTCAGACCATTTCACCCAAATCTAATGATTGACAGAAACTCTGAGTAATTTGCCATAGATGTGGCAGTTTATGTATAGGATTAAGACTCTTGCCTACAGTAACCAATGATAGTGTTTGAGCCTGAGCAAGTGACTTAATTAACCGAACTGCACTCTAATGGAGGTATTTCACACAAACATACACACACGCACACACACACACGCGCACACACACACACACACACACACACACACACACACACACACACAAAGTGCTTTCAAAGAAAACTTCTGTGTTACTGCTCCATTTGGCAGTCAATCAAATACTGTGTTGTTCTTCCAAATAGTTAGCCTCAAAGTAGTAGCAGTACCTGCATGGCTGTTGTTTGGGTTTGATTCTCATGCGAGTATGTTCTGTTTAGGCTTGAATACCAGGCAAATCTTGTGTACACAAACATCTTAAAGAAGCAGGTGCTTAACTGGGATATTAAGTTAATGTTGTGAAAGTTTTTTAAATTAAATTTACATTGTGGTCAGGGCTCCCTACCAGCACTGGGCTCTAGGCAAGTACCTAGGTCACCTTGTGCTGGATCTGGACCTGGGTTTAGTCTATTGTTTAGCGCTTAGTAAAACCAGTTGACCTTAAAGGATTGGACAGATTCCTGACAATACCTGCATGACACTTTTTTCTCTGTGGGTTTATGATTTGAAGAGAAACAAGTTTGCATATTATGAGGCACAATCACTGTAAAAAAATCCTGCTAGCCTCACAAGTAAGATAATTGGTGCTACTCATTGATTCTAAAAATAAGGGAAAATAATGTCCTAAAGGAAAAAAATAACTTTTCAGTAGTGATAAACATTTTCTTTAGTAGGGTGCTTGCCCTGCATATGAATGCCTGAAACTATGTTGATCTTATTGACTCTGTAAGCATCAAGCAACAGCTAAACAAACACATCAGTATGGCTTTAGCCAGATATGCACAATGTAAGTCATGGCATACAACTTTATTTTTGAGTTGGTAACATGTTTCTCAAGTCAGGCAAAGTCTCCTTTCTTTAAACACCTAACAGAATAAAAGGGGCACCTAGCAGCTAGTTAATAAAGTAACTGCATCCAAAGTGATAGCTGATGTGTTACTAGTTATCCAATTACAGGATTGTTGTATGTGCACTTCAGAGTATGAGCAACATCTTTAATTACATGCTAATATATGGATGGACACACACACACACACACACACACACACACACACACACACACACACACACACACACACACACACACACATACACACACACACACAAAGAGCAACGAGACATTTGAAAGTGGAAGGGCAGGTAGTAACATAAGACCTTTCTATACAGATCAAAACGTTTTGCTTTCATCCCTGAATTCCACCCAACATGTTTGCCTGACATGTATTATGTCAGGTTACAATCATTTAATGAATAACAAAGTTACCAGCCCCAACAGTTTCACACATGTAACACTATGCCTCCAATATTAAAAATGTGGGGAATGCAATCCCTGCATACCCCCTCTATTAAATATAAAGCAGTTTATACCCAGTAAATCAACCAGAAAAAGAATCCACTAAATGCACTAGCTGATATTTTGTTGAACAATGAGGCATGCGCACTAAATCGGCATTGACATCAATTAAGAATGACTTTATCATTTGTACACAGAGCCAATGATGTCATAAGCCTGATCATGCAGAGAGGAAGATGACAGTAGAACCCAACATGTCTGCTGCTTCTCTAGATTCCAAACAGTTTGGACTTTGGGCAAAATGCTGTGCCAAGATGTAACTGTTATATGAGTACTTGCCAATGCAGTGCAGTGTCTTGTCTTTGATATCCAGGGGAAGTATTCATAGGTTCATACCAGGCTATCAGTCTGCAGACTATTACAAGCCTAGCCAATAATCAGAGGTCAGAATCACACCCTGACCTTAACCATTGTTCCATCCCCTCTCCCTATATGATTATTTGACTGTATAGTTTATAGGTAGTTAGTTACTAGAAATGCAGTCCAGGAGAACATTAAGCAGTCTTGTCCAAAATCCCAATTACCTCAAAGCACTGTTTGGTTAAGTGACTTACCCAAGGTCACACTGGGTCTGTATTGGAACATCGAATGTTTAACAGTTCGAATCACTAAAGGTCGACCCTTAGTGATCAAACTGTCAAAACATTGAACGTTCCAAACAAAATATTAAAACAAAAAAAAAACTAAATGGTGTAGGCTGCGCCCTCCACACCCCCTGCTACTTAAATATACCAACTCTGAGGCCGCACTGCATTGAAGTAAATGGAAATCTCCCCTTATAGAGATTTCTGTTTACTTCTTTGACATTCTGCAGTTTCGCTATTCTTGTGCCGACAATGTCAGATTCGACATTGTCGGCTTTCGAGAATTCAATATAGACCCGGTCACGCTATAGCAAAATGTAGGTGGAAAGATTCAAACTCTGTACTCTTGGTACAGGAAGCAGCTCATTACCAAGTCAGAGCGTTTGTCCTCTTGCCTAACAGTCAGACTTTGCTGCCACACACATATATTAAATATAACTGCATCAAGTACATAGCTTGATCAAACAATAGCACCTTGTGTATAAAAGGTAAACACTGACCAGATTCCAAAATATGTTCTTTTTAGGACAGCAAACTAATGTTTTACATTTTCTTTTTACCTCAAGTCACAATCAGTTAAGCTGCACTGTAGAGAACATGTTAAAAAAAAAAAAACAAAAAAAAAATTACAGTAGTATTTAGATTTTCTACCAGTACATGTAACTCCATTTAAATTGCAGAAGGAGTCAGTTCTGGGTACACTGCAGGGGCTGTGCACTTTTGACTAACATCAGAGACTGAAACAATACTAATTTCACAAACTTTATTCATACTTTGACTTAGGAATGAGGTCCATTCCCATCATGGTATTAGAAACCCAAAGGATTTGGAGAATTAAAAAAATAGCAAATCTTATTTAGATATGTTACCAATACATGTAACTCTGTATGAATTGCAGGAGTAAATTCTGTGTACGCTGTGCGTGCTGTGATGAGCACTTTTGACTAGCATCAAAGACTGAAACAATATTAATTTCACAAACTTTATTCATACTTTGACTTAAGAATGGGGTCCATTCCCATCATAGTGTTAGGAATACAAAAGACTTGCAAAAATTTAAAAAAAAAAAAAAAAAAAAGCCAAGAGGTAATTCTACAAAACTGCAACTGTGTAATAGTATGAAATAAAAAGAAAATAGAGATATATTCTTGCTACAAATAAAAACAATTCAGCTAAATAAATGAGAATGTCACGGTGCATTTTCGATCTGCAAGGTGTGTCATTTCACTAGTACAGTAGTCAGCATATGTTATAATTACTTCAAGCCTATAAGTAGTTAATATTGCAGCTATTTAGTCCATGAACAACACTATGCACATTCTCTGATCCATATAAAGTTAGACAAGGGTTAACAAATTATGACAGACTATACTTAGGACAGCAGTCCACTGTGTAAACTCAAAGAAGAAACTATAAAAGGAAGTGATCAGCACAGTGCTGTCAGACAGAGATAAAGAATGAGAGAAAGAATTATGCAGGCAGAATCTGAATGTTTGAAGGAACTGTCTGTTAGGCATCCTGAAAAGCATCTTGACACATAATTTAATTTTCATTCCTTTGGGCATCCTGATGAAAGATGTTAAGACTCTTTAAGGAACTGAAATGCAAACTTTCTGGTAGTGACTAAAGGTGTTAAGTTCTCTGTTAGATAATCTGTGGTTAAAATTTATATTATACTGGCATATCAAGTGGTTAGTCAGGTTAGGTCTATTCAGGAGTGTTTAAAACAAAAAAACATAAAAATAAACAACAACAATCTGTTGTAACATTACATGCTGTTTCCCAAGTTTGTATTTAAAAGATCATATGATACTTATTAAAAAAAAGTAGGTGAAGTTTCTCCGTGCCCTGGCCAAGCTTCCCCTTGTTACTATGAATACTACCTTCAATTTCCCCTGAAAAGTGGGCACTGGCCTAGTGGGACTAACCTGATCAACAAATAGTAAATAAATAAATAAAATAAATGAAAAGTTAAGATAAATATATATTAGTACAGCTACATGAGAGGAAATAATCAATCACTACTTGGCAATCTAATGATATACACATAAATACGTTGCAAAAATCTGGAATATACTTCCTCACTCTATTAGAACCACGAGCAACTTAACTGAATTTAAAAATCAACTCAAACAATATTTATCAGACTTTTGCTTTGCTCATGTAATACTTCAGCCTAACAAAGAATAGCTATGATCCCGCTCCCCTCCTCAAAAAAAAAACTATCATACATACATCCCACATATCATTTGTTCATTCTTCTTACCATCCTTCTACAAATCTACTGCCTATCTCCCCCTGATCTCTAAATAATCATATCTTATCAAAGCTCCCCTGTTCTCCATATCACTCATTTTGTCTCACATTCCCTTCCTCCCTTCTACCTGTCTCAACTGTATTTAACTACACCCTTACCCCCTCGACTCTAAATTAACTAACATAAAATGTGTGTAATGTAACCTCTGCCTTTAATTGTAAATAAGCATTTATAACTAATAGTCAACATTCTACAGTAATGTATATGTATATGTATATGTACATGTATATGTATATGTATATGTATATGTACATTTATATGTACATGTATATGTACATGTATATCAGGTGTAGTTACAAGTTCCTCTGAACAACCCCATATAAAACTCAGCCAACTTATATCCAGTTGTTATTTTACATAAGTTGTTATAAAGGATGTGATTTCTGCCATGTATGTTTTTTATCATTATATAAAATATTCTCACTATATGTTTTTACTTATGTAATTGTTGCTATGCTAGAACTTTTCTCCCCAGGCCTCCAATGAAAATGGGCTGTCGACTGGCACCTCTTTATGTCCTCATAACTGGCTGATTTCTCCTCCTCTTCAAGAGAGAGTGAAAACCTGGAGGCTGTTTACAAAATTCACTACTAGCATGCAGAATTGGAGACAGGTTGGTCCATCACACAGCATCTTGGCATTTCATAGGTTATTATTAGTCATTTGATCAGGTAGATTATTTGCAGTCTCTCCCAAGCAAATCTCACATCTTGTTTCCCCTTTCACTAAGGGATTTTGGGTTAAGACCTTAGGCATATTTATAGTTACTGATCCATTCATCTAGGCTGTGACTAACAGGGTAAGGACCTGCTTTGTTTAATATGAAGAGGAAGTCTGTTGCAGAAGAGGGGAATTGTTTGGGAGATGTCTCTGTCCAGTCAAGAGGTTCTGTTTGTGTTAAGGCAGAGGTTTAGATCTCTTGTATGGATGCTCATGGTGTTCTTTGCTTTGTGCATATGCAAGAAGTCATGCTGGGCAGAGATTTTAGAGGCCTAGTAGACTAGGCAGAGGTCTTGTTCAAGACAGAAAAGAACAATATAGCTTTATGGAGTTCATCACAGAACATGATACTCAGGCCTTTGATTTTATTAGTGAGAAAACATTGGAGTTCTTCAAACTGAATCATGTGGTCATTTGTTTTATGTGGCCCTGGAACCCGTCAGGTTATAATGACACTAAAATGTGTGCAGTGCTTCTGTGCACTCAGCTGTAAGCAACAGTCCAACCCATTATATTTGTACCAGCCATGTTGAATGTCTGTCTGCCCCCCACCGAAGGTAGGTGAGTTGACCCTTGGCCCCTCAAGCCTATTCCTCCCCTGTTTGACCTCCACTTCATATTGCTAGTCTATCTCTGGCCACTGACAGTACATATGATCACCTTTGATCTCTTCCAGTGGGTCAGCTTGCAAATTAATAATATTTAATGAGATTTTACCAAGGATTCCTCAAAGTTAATACTTAGTTCAGACATGATGCTTCAGCTAGAACACATCTTTTACTGGCTGTTTACACTGGCTGAAAAGACTAAATGTTCAAAGGAAAATTAAGTAATAATGATGTGCGCATGAAAGCAAACTGACTTACTGTAAATTAACTGGATTAGGAAAGTGAGTGTCAAGATACACTAAGTGTGGCTTTTGAGAAAACCATCAACTTAACTATGGGATAAAGTCAACAAAACATGAAGGTCTCATTATGACAGTCAGACAGCTGACTGCACAGGGAAAGAGGTTCATGAGCACAGCAAGGAGAAGACATAAATAGTGGTGACACTTTTTCAAACAGCAGACTGTTAATTTTGCAGAGTAGGAACAATCATTATCAAAGGCATATTTCAGTACACTCAAAAGAAAAAAATGAACAGATTTTAAGTACTGCTCAAGTCAGTTGTGTATCACAAGCTGAAAGTTAAGAAAGTTAAATATTCCTCCATAACTGCTGTAAAGAAAATATGTCATTAAGCTTGATCGACAGTTTTACTAGACATGTCTTGATTCTCCATTCATGTTCTTATAAAGCAAGACTAACTATATTAAAGCTCACCAGTGGGAGGATTAAATCAGCAGATCATTGTTACTTTAAAATGAACTGGGCTGGTAAGAAAAGCTCAGTTTTTTATAAGACTACATACTATACTGCCTTGTGCAAGCAACACACTGGTATTCCTCCAATGGGTGCTCTTACAGCCTACTGAGTAGGGCACTTCAATGCCAGGCTTAAACCATGCCTTCTATCAACTGCCAAACTAGCTCAAATCTCAGCAGTGCTAATAATATGCAGCATACCTAGTTCTGGTAAATAATAGTAAAAATAACTGTTATGTAAACTGAGTGGAACCTCTAAACAATGATAATGAAGATGGCAGTAATAACAGCCATAATTATAGACCTAAAGTTGCTCCCTAAAACATTGATGCCTGTAATCAATAAACTATCTTCATTACAGTTTGTTAAAAAAGCAAAAGTACATCCTTGTCTGCTATAGACTGTTTTCTGCAATGCTTGGGACCATAAATGTCAGTAAACTATGAGATTCATCCCTGTCTTTGCAGCATAGAAGGATAAAGCTGTGGCACAGATAACCCAGGAACCACTAGTGATCTGGGCATTAGAGGAACCAGGTCAGGAGGATAGGAGTTAGTGGTCAACTTTGGCTCACTTGTCCTGGAGGAGTAAGTTAGTCCAACCTGACAAACTAATGACTGACAGTGAAGGCTGGGTAGGCCGAAGCAGCTGTGAGATGAGCAATGTTCAAGGAACTGCTAAACAATAGTTGCTCTGGAATTGGAATGCTGCATGTGTGGAAGCATGCATGCATGCCTCAGGGGCCTGATACTACAGTCCCCTCCTCATCAGCAAACACATCAGGCTGCTGAGGAGAAAGTTAGATTATGTTAAGAAAATTCCTGGGAAGCACCAAGGATGACTACACCCAAAGGCCTAACCCATTTTTACCATGGAGAGGCTTATGTTCTTAGTCCTACCAAAGGAATGAATGAAGCTGGTTCAGAGGGAAAGTCAAACACTCTGGTTGGGGGGGGGGGTCCTGAAGGGTGAAGGATGATGATCAAAATGCCCTGGTGGATGCACCAAAAAAGATAAAGTAAGCTGTGATGTACATTGTGATCTAAAGTTAAATTTGAAAAAAGCCTCCCTGTTTACCCACTGCAGTTTCCAATTACCACCTCCAACACAAATGCCTTTACAGAGGTATTGGGTAGTGTCCAGTCCCACAGTGCCAGTTATCTATTGAGTGACACTGACTGGGTGCTCATTCCTTTAATAGCAAGTAACCAAATCCCTGAAATAAAGGTGACAGTCCAGTGCATTTTTTCCTGGAATAAAGAAAACAGTTTATTGGTGTATCAGATACTCTTAATCCTCACACTGCAGATTTAGCTGCCACCCATTTTTTGGTAGTGATATTGTCAACAAATGCAGCTGCAGCTAGGTATGTGCCATAAGATTATATTAATTCCCCAGAGCATTGTCTGGTAAAATGAATTGCTCAGAGTCACACATTAGGCAAATAGAGGTTGAGAGAATCAAACCTTGAATTACAGGAAGTAGCCTATTAACAACTCATAGCCTTAATCTTCTGTACTAACTTCCAAATCCTCTGTGTCCAAAATAAATGTTTCTCTGTGTTTTATAATAAAATAAAGAAAATGGCCCCTTTGTATTTCTCAACCCCCTTTTCACCCTTTAGATTCATTCAGAATACACAACCTATATCATAAAAGAAAAGAAAAAAAAATGCCCAAATAAACTTTGAAAACTTCCTCATACATTTAGCCAGAATCCAGGTATATCATACTACTATATATAAAACAGGAAGATAATTTTGATATCATCGTCTTCTCTACCTCTTCTTACATTTTTTCCTAGTCTGCTCGTACCATTCTCTCAGTCAATCCAACAACCTCTTTCATATTGTCACTTCTGAAATTCATGTACCACTTCTTGTTTTACTCCTCTACATTCATTTCTGGTCCTAACCTTGCAAATCATTGGTATTTCCCCTTTCACCCATCCTGCTCTAGACATCCATCCTATCCTGATGTACTGTCAACCACCCTTCATTGTTGTCTTTCATCCCAGAAAGGCAGAATTCTAATGTTCTTACTTTTGCACTTCTTTAACAATGCAACCACTTTATGTCACAGTCCTTTTAGTATGCAGGTAATATGCCTCTCTCTCTTGCAACACACCTTCCTTTTGGTGTTTTTTTTAAGTAACATACCATATCACACACCGGCCTTTCAACCCTGTTCCTACACTTAGTCCACTTCCCATGCTTCACTCTCTCTAACTCAGCTATTTTTCAACTTCTCATAACCTTTCCTTTCACTTTACTTTGCAGTATTTCTATAATCACCCCATGCCTTCCCTTCCCATTGCCATAACAAGTGCAGTAATCCTGGGAGTATTTTGTGCCATATTTGGTACATTTATGTAAAAACATGACTGGAAATGCAGGTCATGGGTGAATGCTGCCCTTCAATACACTGTTATTTTGAATCTTGATGAACTCCAGCTACATGGAATTGACATGGGATCATGAGCACTGTGAGGATTAGTTCTAATATTAAAATCCAAAAGCTTTTGTCTTATTGTGGCAGTTTGAAAGCTTCTGGAATCCTTAAGAAGCATTGCTACTATCGTACAGTATTCTTCTTAGTTCACTGTCTCAGCAGGCCTTGTGCATAAGGCCTCAGAACGAATTTCCTTCCTTAAGACCAAATGTTTCTGTAGCATTTCCACCTTCTGAATGAATGAATGAATGAATGAATGAATGAATGAATGAATGAAACATGTTCACATACTTAACATAGCTATATTCTTCCCTACATTTTGACATTTAACTCTGATAATTCAGTGACATGAATAATAAATGTATTATTTAGCTAAAATCATCATCTAAGATGGCTATATCTTTGGCTTTGTTGGTTATAAAGGATTTTACATCCTCAAGCAGTGACATGAATAATAAATGTATTATTTAGCTAAAATCATCATCTAAGATGGTTTTATATTTGGCTTTGTTGATTATAAAGGATTTTACATCCTCAAGCATTAACCTAGATTTGATTACTATGGCTGCTCTGCTCAGCCACAGAATTTGGCTCAGTAAATCGTACCATTATGCTTTACTTCCTCGAGAATGGTTTTAAAATGCCCGAGATTAGGACTCCTCAGTCTTACGAAGTGAGTTTCAATGACTTTTGCCATGATCTCTCATTTCAAGGGTTTTTGCGCAGAGGTTTGTTCAATAAATTCTTGCAACAATTATATAGTCATTAACAGGAAACATCCATCTTCCCAGTTATAGAGGGAGCAACATTAATTGTGATAGCACAAAGTTTCTTTTTCTTCAGCTCCCATGTCAATTTCTCAAAAAATGTCTTAGCCATGGTCTACCTGTTAACAGATGGGTAGGTATTGTGCTAAATCAAAGAGTATTTTGCTATCACAGGCAGAAAAAATAGAGAGAGGAACCAGATCCATACAATGGTTTCAAGCTGCTCAGGATGGAAAGGGAAGTGACAAATTATATTTTGGGAAAATTTAGGGCATCTTAAGAACCATGTAGGTGAAACAAAAGAATCCATAAATATTGCTCATAGGACTAACTGTTGCAAATAGATGCCAGAATAGTGCAGGTAAAATATATTTAGCAAATATCAAGGTTTTGGGAGCAAATCACATGAGAAAGAAAAACAGTTGGACAAGAGATAGCAAAATTAAAATTCAGGTTACAACAGCATAAATAACTGCCAAATATGTGGCCCGTCAGGAGTTACTAGCGGAATTAAAGTCATGACAAAGAGAGAGAATTGGAAGCAGTGATCCCAGGGTCTGCACAGGTACTTTTATGCCAAGAGTAAAGTTAACATGCTGTCCCTCACTCAAGGCGAGAATGTTGGAGTTATAGAACACAATATGTAGGTAACTAGGAACATTATTTTGGGAGATCCACAACTTAACATCACTGAAGACTCCATTACAC
Organism: Protopterus annectens; assembly: GCF_019279795.1. Lineage (NCBI taxonomy): Eukaryota > Metazoa > Chordata > Ceratodontiformes > Protopteridae > Protopterus > Protopterus annectens. The sequence continues at coordinate 680,221,413 of NC_056733.1, forward strand.
GATACAGAGACTCCAGTCAGGGGAGAATAAATGACGGCATTCAATCACTATTCTGTCTAAATTAGGGACTCAAACAAGCTGAACCAAGATATAGCAAAGTCATGATAGGGACCATTATGCTTTTTATCAAGAAAGCAATCTCAAGGAAGTGGAGGACACGAGTCCAAAAATAAAACATGTAATAAATATAATGAAAACCTGGGAGAAAATGGAAGGAAATGCTGATAGAAAGTATCCAAATAAAATTCAAGCCAATAAATGGTTATTGTGGAATCAGTTTTTACATGCAAACAAAAGACAACTAGAATTTGATGCAGGAAGTTATAGAAAAGGAAGGACGGGAAGGAACAATAATGTGGAGAAGTTTCAGTATAGAAATTGGTCAGGAAATGTTTATTAAATGAAACAAGTTGTATTCTGATGTAAGATGTCAGCAGACCCATAAGCAATACAGAAGGACAGCTGGAAAATGAAATTGTTTTTTTCAGTTTTGTGACATTTTGGGTGTAAAGAAAATATATGATTTTTGCCTTGCTTTGTTATATTTTGAATTACGTTTTTTGTGTATTTTATTGTTAAACTTTTGTTAGTTAGAAAAAAGTCCAATGTGGTTGTATTGCCGTTCTGTACATTAAGACCCAACACCTGTTGTACCACAAGAAAAGATGTGCTAAGTCCTCAACTAAGTATGGCCACATGAGCACTGAGCAGTGTTGCCAACATCAGTACCTTCACAGAGTGCCAAGATGAAACCTGACAGGTTTCAGGACTTTAGAAGATATTATCTTTATGTCTGATGACAGGTTGTCCACCTTTTTGCAGTGATCTGATGTGAGAGGCACACTTTTCAACCACTGGCCTTTTTCAATTGCAACTTGCATTCATCTGCACAACTAGAAATATTTCAGGACTATCTTTGAAAAAATCTCCATCAGAAAATGTCTTTCTTTCTTAGTTATCACTTACATTATCAAACAGATGAATCTGGTTACTGATTCGTAACTTTAACTTGTTACTCTTTTTTAAAAACTGCTGGTTGCTAACGCTTTTTCTGGGCTTTCATTCTGCCAGTCCACAGCTGTATGTGTTGTGATGTTATGGTGCCTTATTGTACTCTTTATGCATGGCTATAGTTTCCTGACAAACTAAACTGAATTTGTCACCCACATTCAGAGCTGAAATATTCATACCATACACAGCCTTCAGTATTAATCTTTCTTTACTTTCTCAGATTTATAGGCTAGGCAGTCTTGTGATAAGAATCCTAAAAAAATGAAAAGGAAATATGTAATTGTGGCCCCATGGGGAAGAGGGATAAAGCCCTTACTGTACCTCAGACAACATGTGTTCAACTATTAGCAGCAAAAAACTACTGAGAAGAGTGATTGTGCTAGGAAAGATGGGAGTGAGTGGACGACATTGGCTTATCCATCCAGGGGAGGAGAAGGCAGCCCTGATTCACTGCAAAAGTAGTGTTAGGTGCCTGGCAATCTCCATGCTACAAACTGAATACCACTTGGTTAGGAGGCTGCGCATGAGTGAAAGCAGCCATACTTCTACTGAAGGCAGAGTAGTGGGGGATAGGGCACAATCAGCATCATGATGTGCCAGTGTCCTTGGTCTCCTCACTGGTTCTAGACTTGAGTTGGGTTGAGCTCTGGGAAGGCTAAAGCGGTTCAGGTAGACCCAGTGAAGGAGTAGAGGAACTGGTAGCAACTAATGATAGGGAGAAGAAATGAAACAAATAAAATTAGCTTAATAACATTCCTCTAAACTTTGGAAACTCTTTCAAACATGGAAATAAACCAATAACACTGCAAGTTGTGCAACAACTGATACTTTGTCCACCAAGCATTAGCCTAATAAAAGAAGAGTACATTTAAATTGCTTGTTTTAACTCATAGTAAATCTGCCATATGGTAAGTTGATCTAATGGACAAATTCTTCACATTGTATCACCTGAGTTTTGTCCTGAACTCCATATCAGTGACTGATGCTTGCAAGATATTAGTTTCTGCATCAGTGTAGTGTTGTTAGAGTGGCCTGGTAGCTCTCTGCATGTAGCATCTACCACAGAGCTCTAGGGTACACTCCAACCTCTAACTTAAACATTCATTCTAACAGTACAAATGTAGATGTAAAAAACTACTTTCTCCATGTGATCAGGTAGTCCACAGGAGGAACATAGAAACAATACTTGGAAAACAATAATTTGCCTGGACAAGCAAATATTTAAGTAGATACACTTAAAAGTTCTTGCCACCCCTTTTGAGCACTCAGTACTATACTATGCATCGGCCAAATCAAGTAGGGCCATACATGATAACCCTGGTATAAAGTTCTTCCATTAAGACCTGCCTTGAAGATAGCCAAAGCATCACATTGTTTGACCTGTAGTAGTAACTTATTCCATAGCCTGGGAATATGTTGAGTTAGGAACTTGTCCCTTTATTGAGTCTTTTACATTTGTTGGTGTTGATTTAGGTCCTTAGTGGTGATGCTTGCTGAGCCACTGGCTTTGCAAAGAAATATTAGGTCAAATAGGAGTGGGTCTTTCATGGCTTGAAAAATGAGGCATAAGTCACCTCAGATCAACCTGTAGGCTACTAAGCATAAGGCGAGTTGGGTTAATCTTTTGGGATAGCTGAAGGATTTAATGCTTTTTTGTTTTCTTGATTAGAAATCTTTTGGGTCTTTCCAGTTAAGGAATATGTTGGATTTTTACATACTAAAGGAAACATTGTATTTGCTAATGGGTCTGATAAGGGAAGAGTACAGTGGTAGGATAATGTCTTTGGATCGTAAGGATATACTGGGCCAGACAGAAGAATGTCTTTACTATGGTGGAAACTTGATGCTCAAATTAGAGGCAGTTGCCCTACATAACTACACAAGTCTCTTATGACCATGTCTGTCTAAAGAAGTGTACCATTAATAACGTACAAGGTGGGAGCAGCTTTTTTGCCATATGTTACTATACTGCATATCTTTGCACTTAGCCTGAGACCATTTTCAGCAGAGTGGGTATGTACATATTCCAGCACTTGCTAGAGCTGTTTAGTATCGGGATGAGCAGATAATAGTGCCCAATTTACAGTCGTTACCAAACTTGGTCATGCACAGTTATAGGAAATTTGCTCAGATATCTGCAAAATAAATGCCAAATAGGATAGGTCCCAGCACTGATCCCTGTGGTACTCCACTGTTTATAATTTTAATTTAAGAAGATACCAGCAGCATTCACAATTTGGGATCTGTTCAACAGCCAATTTATAATTCAACAGATAATGTAGAAGTTTACATTAGATTTGTCCATTTTTCCAATAATACCTGTGTGGGGGATAATGTCAAAAACCCTGGCCAGGTTGAGATAAGCAGGATGCTCTGAGTGATCATTGTCCACAGCCTCTTTAATCTTTTCAAATAAACTTACTAGGCTCAGAAGACACAATCTGTCATTCTTAAACTTGAAATAACTAGGATCTAGATCAGATAAGTTGCCTAAGTTTGCATTAATGGATACTGCTATGATAAATTCCCTGGCTTTACATATAAGGCATGTGAAGCTGATGGACATCTAATTATTCAGGTCCATAGATAGATTGCCATGTGCGGGAGAGCTACAGTGGTAGCACGTGAGAACTAAACTTTAGTGTCAGAGATGTTGGTGCTGAGCACAGTCGCTACGGTTATTTGCCAGAGGTCAGTAGAATAACAGTAATAATTTTAATTATGCAACCAGATGAAGTGCAGTCAGTGCACTATTAAATTAAAAGAGGAAATGATTTGACTGCTGGTATAAGACAGGAGAAAATTGAATCACGGTAGCACAACTAAAGAGAAACTGAAGGCTGTAAAATTTATGCCATCCACAACACTGATGAAGAGTTTTCCATATCTATTGCAAACCACACAGAAAGTACAGTTTTGTACCTACCATAAATATAGATGTTCGAGTGCTCATACAGCTGCAGTCATTACAGATGGGTTATCCTGCCGTCAGGCGGGTCCTCGGTCAGCCGAATTCCAAAGTCTAGGTCCGGCGTCGGTTGTCGTCGCTTCTTCCCTGACGTCAGTGCGGCAGGGGTATAAAAGAGGCAGCCAACGCCATTTTCTTCAGTTTTTCTTGCCCCAGATGTCAGGTGCCCCCAGAAGGAAGGCAAAACATAATGTTATGCAAATATGCAATATAGATAAATCAAAAAATAAAACAGTAGTTGCAAGCAAATACACCATAAAAGAATACCCCAAATAGGTTGTATGATAAAGGTGTTTGTCATAAGGCCTCTCCTAAGAGGGGATGGAGGGGGGGTAACCTGGACTGCAGCTGTATGAGCACTCGAACATCTACATTTATGGTAGGTACAAAACTATACTATGTTCATCGTGCATACAGCTGCAGTCATTACAGATGGGTAAAATCACAAAGCTAAGTAAGGGTGGTTGGCACTAAGTGGAACTAGGAGGAGCGAGGATGCCCTGCAAGACTGCTGTGGCAAAGCCTGCTCTAGATTTTGAGTATAGTGGAAGGTGGTAGTGCTTGGAGAAAGTGTGCACTGAACTCCAAGTAGCTGCTTCCAAAATGTCCTTGGTAGGGACCCCCCTGAGGAAAGCTGCAGAGGTAGCTGTGGCCCTGGTGGAGTGGGATCTGATGTATGCAGGCACAGATTTTCCATGAAATGAATAACAAAAGCATATGCAGTGGGCTATCCATTTTGAAATTGTCTGTTTGGAAATAGCCTTTCCTTGAGCTCCTGTAGCATAGGACACAAAGAGTTGCTCAGATTTCCTGAAAGGCTTTGTTCTGTCCAAATAATAACAAAGTTGTATGTGAATGTCCAAGGAATGTAGTAGTCTCTCCCCTTTGTTCTGTGGATTTGGATAAAAGGTAGGTAAGTGGATAGTCTGATTCAAAGCTAGACTGGATACTACCTTTGGCATGAAGGTAGGGTTGCTTCGTAAGGAAACTCTGTCCTGATGGAAAATGATGAATGGTTGCACAGCCATGAGGGCCTGTAGTTCCAAAACCCTGCGTGCTGAGGTGATAGCCAGAAGGAAAGCTGTTTTCCATGAAAGTATTGTAGTTCTGTTGAAGAAGCTGGCTCAAAGGGGGGCAGGGTCAGCTTTTCCAATACGAAGTTGAGGTCCCAAGCTGGAACTGGTGGTTTCCTTGGGGGCTTTATATTTTTTGCCCCTCTGAGGAACTGCCTTAAGAGAGGATGTGAGAATAAAGGAGGGTTTGTGTTGTATTGTGCAGAGATGGCTGAAGCATGGATCTTGATGGAGGAGAAGGAAAGGCCACTGTTTAACATCTCAGCTAGGTACTGTATAATTTGAGGTATATTTATTACCCAAGGATTCTGGCCCCTTTCTTGATTCCAGGAACAAAATTGTTTCCATTTGGTGGAGTAGGCTTTTCTAGTAGAAGGTCCTCTGGCCTCCAAGATGACATCCTGCACCTCCTTGGAGAGGAGAGTCTGTTGGGAAATTAAGGTATTCTCCATGCAGCTAGATTTAGGGTTTTGAGCTGGCTGTGAAGGGTTTTGTAGTTGTGCTGGGACAACAGAGGAGGGACTAGAGGTAGGATCCATGGTGGGGAGTGTGTCAGGCTCTTTAGGAGCGGATACCAGTGTTGTCTTGGCCAGTCTGGAGCAATGAGAATCATTTGTGGCCTCTCTGCTCTGGCTTTTAATAGAACTTTGGTCAGCAGAGGAAGAGGAGGGAAGGCATAGACTGTCAATGTTGCCCAATTGAAAGAGAGTGCATCCACTTTCCAGGCCTGTGGATGATAGGTCCTTGAACAAAATTTTTTCAACTGGTAATTTCTGTGGGTAGCAAATAGATCTATGTCTGGCTGTCCCCATGCCTGAGTTATCTTTGAGAAAACTTAAGGATGCAACTTCCATTCATGTGAATTTGTCATATTTCTGCTTAGGTTGTCTGCCAGTGTGTTTTCTTTCCCTGGCAGGAATTGTGCCTGTAGTTGAATTTGCAATTCCAGTGCTGTGTTCCATAGAGTCATGGCTTGCCTGCACAGGGGGTATGAATGAGTTCCCCCCTGTTTGTTTATGTACCACATGACTGCGGTGTTGTCTGTCCTTATCAATAACTGGCCTGGATGCAGTAGGTCTTTGAAGGTCATAAGAGCATTGTGCACGGCTAGCATCTCCTTTTGGTTGATGTGTAGGTGCTTCTCTTTTTGATACCATTTTCCCTGAATGCACTGATCTGCCATGTGTGCTCCCCAGGCGTAGTCTGAGGCATCTGTTGTGATGATTTGAGTTTCTTGAGGTACACAGAAAGGGAGACCTGTGTTTCTTTGGCATGCTTGAGCCCACCACAAAAATTCCTTTTGATGGCATGGAATGAGTGGTATAATTGTTTCCAAGCTGTGGCTGTGTTGAGACCATAAGTTTTTTAGGTACCATTGTAGTTTCCTCATATGCAGCTTTGCACATGCGATTAGTAGGATGCAAGATGCCATGAATCCCAGAGCCTGCAGGACTTTCCTTGCAGTTAGCCTGGTGAAAGTTGCCATTTTGCTGAAGTATTGAGACAGTTGCCCTTGTTTGTCTGGCGTGAGGCAGGCCATCTGGGTGGTTGTATTTAAGCTGGCACCCAGGAAAATTATCTGTTGAGAAGGTATTAGTTTTGATTTCTTTTTGTTCACTGTGTATCCCAGGAAGTTTAACAGCTTTATTACAAACGCCAGATGCTGCAATAGAATGTACTTGCTGTCTGCTTGGATCAGGCAGTCGTCCAGATATGGGTAGATTTGTATTCCTTGTAGTCTGCAGAAGGCAATTACTGATGCCAGGCATTTTGTAAACACTCTGGGTGCAGTAGATAAGCCAAAGGGCAATGCAGAGAATTGGTAATGGGTTGAACCTGCAAGAAATCTGAGGTATCTTCTGCAATCTTGTCTGATAGGGACATGCAGGTATGCCTCCTTGAGGTCCAATGTTACCAGCCAAGACTCCTTGCCCAGCATGGGAAGAAGCTGCTGTAATGTGAGCATCTTGAATTTTGGCACTTGTAGATATGTGTTTAGGATGGATAGGTCTAAGATAGGTCTCCAATCTTTGTCTTTCCTTGTTACCAGGAATAGTCTGGAATAAAAACCTTGACCTTGTTCTTTTGTAGGTACCTCTTGAATCGCTTTCATGTCCATGAGAGCGGAAATTTGTCTTTGTGCCTCTGCCCTTTGATTTTGTGGCAGGTTTGGCATGCCTCTCATTTTTGGAAGGGTGTGAAAGTGGAACCTGTAGCCTCTGTCTATAATGTCCAGAATCCATTTGTCTTTTGTAACAATATGCCAATTTTTTGAAAATAATGCCAGTTTTCCGCCCAAAGGTGCTGCCATTAAAGCTTTGCTTGGCAGGAATAGGGGGAAGCCATTGTGTCTGTTTTCTAAATTACTGTGATCTGTCTTCTCCACCTCTTGGGGCTGGTGCTTGCCATTGTCTTGCTCTATAAGATCCTTAAGGTTGTCCTCTACCCCTTGGGCGTCTGTATCTGCCCCTTTGAGGTCTGTCCATGGCTGGAAAGGACCAATTTTTTGAAGGCCAGTTTCTGCTGAAGCGTGGAGGTTGTACCTGCAGGAAATCTTTCACTGTTTGCATTGATTTCGCTTTTTCCTCCATTTTCTTTAGTACCTCCTCAGCTTTAACACCAAACAATACATCTTTTTGAAGTGGTGCATCTAATATCTTTGCTTTGACATGATCTGGTAAGGTTTGCTCTTTGAGCCAAGCATGTCTACGTATAACAGACCCCGTGACAGCAGCTCTACATGTGGCCTCTAAAGCATCAAAACCACACTGCAAGGTATGTTTACCCACTTGATCTGCACCATGCAACAAATCCTGCAACTCTTTCAAATCTGGTTGTTCTGTTTGTGTCATTTTGCTTTTCAACTGAGATAACAAAAACTGTTGGTACTTTAACATATGGAATTGACAGTTTAATGCCCTCATGGTTAAAGTGGCAGATGTATACACCTTTTTCCCCCACCTTTCTAATGCTCTGGAATCTCTCTCTGAAGGTAAAGGATTTTTAGCAGTAGAGGCCTTTATTCCCTTGGGACCCTGTGAAATAGTTTCTGGGTCAGCAGTATGGCTTTTATAAAGGAACTGGTGGGAATCAGGAACCCGGTAATACCTGTCTGGTTTAACAGGGGCTGGAGGTAAAGAATCTGGATTAAGGCTGGCTTCTGTGTACACATCATCCAAAATATCTAAAACAGGAGGGATAGCCAGGGGCCTATGCTGGGGGAGCAGTAGAAATTCCCTGAGCCTTTTCTTGGAATCTGAGTAATCTTGGCCTTCCCAGTGAAAGTGTTCCCTCAATGTATGCAGGGTTTCCCCAAAAGAGTAGTCCTTAGGGGGGAGACCGAGGGAATAGACTCCTCAGCATCAGAGTCTTCGAAAGGAGAATAGGCATAATCCTGGTCCTCAGAGTGTTCTGAGGTAATAGAAGCCTGGCCTGAGGAAGGGTAGTCTTCCTCTAGTCTGGGTCTTTTGTCAGAGGGGGGTTGAGAGCCCCTGATGAGAGTAATCAAATCCTCAGCCATTTTAAGCATTTGCTTTTTAGGCATGGGGCCTTGAGAGGAGGTCTGAGGACCCTGTTTTTTAGCTTTCATGGCTGCTTTAGATTTAATGAAGGATTTAAAAGAGAAGGTGGAAGGCCTGAAGATGCCTTCAGAAATGGCAGGCCTGACTAAATTTTGAGTTTCCCCGCCAAGAGTGGCGTCGGTATCTGCAGTAGGAATGGAGACCGAGGAGCCTGCGACCTCGGGTACTGAAGTCACTGGTAATGTAGTTTCAACGGTATTCAGGGGCTGTGTAGGCGCCTCGCTGAGAACCGGAGAACCGGTAGTCGGCCT